>NC_069084.1:5192288-5255048 GCF_947172395.1 Bicyclus anynana
AAATGAAGTGTGAATTTGGGAAAACAGTGGTTTACATTACGAGAAATGCGATAAAAATCATACGTGCGCACAACCATTAAGTAGGTATGTATACCACTGACGGCTATGGGACGCACGCCGCACTGGTCCCGGTAAAAGTATTTATGCGATGTCGGTTGTCGATGCTTACAATATCTAACAAGAATGAAGAAACGTAAACGTAACACACATAAACCATGTTGACGATATTTATGAGCAAAACAGTCAAACAGTCCAACAGCACTCATAAGAGGATATTATTTGAAAAACTGCGAGAGAACAGAGAAGAACGTGTAAATTAATAACAAAATACAAAGATGCATGTGTGGTGTTAGCTGCAGAGTTATATGAGATGGAATCCTGTTGGTTTGACGGATGAGAAATACCAATGATGTCTAAATATATTAAACTAGGTGTCTGGTGAGTTTTATTATTTTGATTAAACAGCCTCATAAATTATTCAGTTGTGACTAATATGAAATAAAATTACAAAGAATAAATAATCACTAGGTGAAACTAAGTATGGTTGATAGGTTGTCAGTTTGTCTGGCTTATTGTCAAAACATTTTTGTTAGATGACTATATCTAGGAAACCAAAATCATTTAAGTGAAAAGTACACACACACACACACACACATACACACTGCTCAAGAAATTAACGTTTGAAGACAGACCACTCTAGGGTTGTTAGGATGTAGGACACTGGCATAATGTAATATTGAGAAATCTTAATTATAGAACTACATTACATCCGTTGCTGACATGGGACTAAAATGAATTAACTAAAATATTGTTTTTTTTTGTGCCTGTAACTTCAAACTATACATTTGTTATATGTGAGTTTTTATGACTGAATAACATAAAAATTAAAAATATATGAAGTTTTATGTAATGGTTCAAGTATTATTTTAGGCCTTGATGTAGGTACCTGATAACAAGTTTTGAGACAGCTATTACAATATTTTCAGATAGGATTTGCTTAGATATATCATTATGTAGATTACTGTATGTACTTAATATAAATTTTTTTAAATCTTTTAAGAAATTGGATTGATAGATTTCTTGAAAAATAAATTTGTAGTTATGTTTGAAAACCTATTTAACTCTATTCAAGCGTTGACAACATGCCTTCAGCCTATTTAGTATAGAACAGTTATTAACAATCTGCAGCAACACAGTAAATGATTCTTATCCATGAATATTATTATATTCGGCTTATCTACAAGAGTACTAAGAGATATTATGATATTCATCTTAATGAAATCTTATAATTAATTAAATTGGAGATTTTTTTTAGGGTGATATTAAAAAGTTACTTGTGTGACAATTGAGTAATAAATAATTAATTATAATAATATCATTGATCACAAATTGTCTTAGAGCCCAGTCTGTATGGACTTCAAGTAAAGAGACACAGATTGCCATAAATAGGTTGTAAAATATTTGTCTAAGACATATTTTGACAGTTTTGTGGGTGGGTGACGTTGGGCTCTCTTTTCATTAATGGTCATGTGCAGATGTATAGATTCTACATACAAGTAAATTAACCATACTATTGCTGTTGTTTTAGATTCAATCAATCAGTTTATTATTTGCAGATACACTAGTGTATTTAATCCATGTCTCATTTGTTTATTTCTAGCATTTTATTAGATTGCAACATTTTGTATAATTATGAAAATTAGTAATTATTATGGGGTTGTGGTTAGAATTATATATTCGGATGGTTACAATGATATGTGCATAAGGTTTTAACTAGGGTATACTAGTACACTAAAGGTAAAAAAAAAAATTAGAAAATTCCTTGGCCAACATATTAAGTGGTATAGGTTTTGAATATAGATTTGTATTGGGTCCTTAGGTAGTCAGTACATTTGTGCATCTACAAAGTGCACGCCACCGAGTTGTTGGTACCTGCATGCAACTGATGGGTGGTCTGCATCAAGTATGAATCAATATAGAGACTTAAATCATTACATCAGTAAAATAATTAATGGATATAGCCAAAAAAAAAAAAAAAAAGAAATTTAACAGAATTAAAAAAAAAAGAATATACTAAAATTAATGAATAGGTAAAACCTCTGATAGCAAACTAGAGGTATATAACAAAGGGGGTGGTCTGGTCTAAGACAGGTTTATGCTACTATTATTACAAAAAAGGGGGTAGTCTGAAGATAATTATACAATACATAGTCAAATATCATCTTTTCTTATCTAGTGATAACTACTAGGATTGGATTACATACTAAAATTATTACAATCATAAATCGCAATATTTTCAAGAAGTCTTTATTATCATTAAAAAAAAAAAGCATTTCTTTAAGAGAAAGAGTCTTTTGTCTGAATTAAAGTAAATTGATAGATTAACACATGTTTAACATTTTATTTCATTTTATGTACCGGGTCTAAGGTTCATTCAATTATAGACTGATTTTCTCTTGGATGCTAGGTATGCTAGTTATGTTAAATTAAATTATTTGTCAAACAAGTATGATATTTATCTGAACGATTAAGTGACTGAGCTATGTGATACTGTGTGAAAATATTTGATTACAGATCCGAGATGCATGGATATTGATTGATGAATATGGGATATATGAGATTCTCATGATAATCATTGGGTTGAACACAGCCCTATTCGACAGTTGACCCAAATCACAAAGATGAGAGAAGTTACACTATGTATTGATAACACACGATTTAAATTTAGTATTTTTATTTATGATATGATGATATTATAATTATGTATTATATTGAGAGTTATTAGTTTTGATATCATATATACATATATTTTAAATATTTGCTCACATCCATGATGTTATTCATTAATTATGACTTACTGATGACGATTTGTGTTTTGGTAAAATTTTAATATAAGGATAGATGTATTACACAGGCCGACACGATTTTCGTTGTCCAAGATATAATTATTTTTTTTCTACTGATTTTGTAGTGCTGATTACGAAATCAGACCTAATTTTATCATATCACATCAGATTTTTAGTAAAATTAATATATTCGCTAGTTTTGATTTTTCAGTGAAATTTTCGAGTTTTGGCACTCTTTCTTTGAATTAAGCAACCTCTCATGAGAAATTACTTCAGTTATAACAACGACACACCTATTTGTAACGCGTTTCGTGGAAATAAGCTGTTATAGTGCCTTTGTTAAAAAAAAATATATATATATTTTAGTTAATGGTTTTTTTTGTTGTTGGAAAACGTCTGATAAACATAACGTCTTCTATAAAGTGTCACAATAGTCCAGGTATATTTTGTTACATTTGTTGAAACTTTATGATTCTAAGCAAAAACTGAAAAATTTGTGGAAAATATGTATAATAAATATGTAGCTTATTTTGACTTCAAAATACAAATAAAATCGTGAACTCTGCAGTTTGTACTAATCGTGTTGAACAATTAAGGCAGTGGACACTGGACATACAGCAAAAGACAATCTCTACCTTTTGGTACTACCTATGATATAGTGAAAGCAAGACAATCATACAGATATTGTTATTTTTGCTGTATGTTAGAAGCTTTTAAAGTAAAATTAGTTTTCCTTTTTGTAAAAAAAAAATTGATGTGATAGAGTAATTGTGCAGGTATTTTTGTGTTCAAAATACTATAAATTACTGATAATTTTTACTGAAATCAAAACAACGTTCAAAAAGTATTCATTTGTCGGCCGGTGTTATCGATAATATTTTAGATAGTATTATAGTATAGTAGTGTTATGACGACTAATATACCGTTATTTGTTTTGTGAATGACTATGGATATATTTGTTGTATAATAATTTCTCTATTGATTATTACACAGCAAAATAAAATAAATAAATAAATATAAAAAGATTCCAACGAATTGATAAACTCCTTTTTTTTGAAGTCGTTTAAAAATGTATGTATATGTATTTATATCTGATTTTATATTTTGATTATCTTCTATCACATGTCATCTGGAAGTCTAACACGATCATGAAGTCCTGTAACTATATTAGTTCTGAACTTGATGGTGAGGGGTTCGGTGCAGATGCAACACATCATCTGGAAGTCTAACACGATCACAAAGTCCTGTAACTTTATTAGTTCTTGACTTGGTGGTGAGGGGTTCGGTGCAGATGTCACACATCATCTGGAAGTCTAACACGATCACAAAGTCCTGTAACTTTACTAGTTCTTGACTTGGTGGTGAGGGGTTCGGTGCAGATGTCACACATCATCTGGAAGTCTAACACGATCACAAAGTCCTGTAATTTTACTAGTTCTGGACTTGGTGGTGAGGGGTTCGGTGCAGATGTCACACATCATCTGGAAGTCTAACACGATCACAAAGTCCTGTAACTTTACTAGTTCTGGACTGGGTGGTGAGGGGTTCGGTGCAGATGCCATTAATTGATGATGACGAATTTGACAAATATAAATAATGTTTTGAAATGATGAAAATAGATAAGTTGATTGACAAAAGCTTCACATGAACATTATGTTTATTTATAATATGTATCACTCTTATTCTTATTTAACATTTTTATGATAAAAGTATATAGAAGAAATCAAGAATTTCATTATAGTTTCATTGGATTCTTTTAAATAACTTATGGGATGCTGTGTGATAATTAATTATAAAATTTTATTGTTAACATTGTTCTATTTATAGTTGATATTATAGTAATGTCATAATTTCATGATATTCTTGTGTTGTTTGGGGACAAACTTTTAGTAAGGATGGCCGAATATTAGAAGATAAAGACATTACATTTGTAAATATTACATATCGTCTATGTACTTAATGCTTTAAATTAATCTACTACTCTGTCTAAGTTAATTACAATATTTAATAAGTCTCTGTCTAGAGTAAAGCTCCCTCTTGTCATCTGGAAGCTCAGACAAATATTAGAAGATAAAGACATTACATTTGTAAATATTACATATCGTCTATGTACTTAATGCTTTAAATTAATCTACTACTCTGTCTAAGTTAATTACAATATTTAATAAGTCTCTGTCTAGAGTAAAGCTCCCTCTTGTCATCTGGAAGCTCAGACAAATATTAGAAGATAAAGACATTACATTTGTAAATATTACATATCGTCTATGTACTTAATGCTTTAAATTAATCTACTACTCTGTCTAAGTTAATTACAATATTTAATAAGTCTCTGTCTAGAGTAAAGCTCCCTCTTGTCATCTGGAAGCTCAGACAAATATTAGAAGATAAAGACATTACATTTGTAAATATTACATATCGTCTATGTACTTAATGCTTTAAATTAATCTACTACTCTGTCTAAGTTAATTACAATATTTAATAAGTCTCTGTCTAGAGTAAAGCTCCCTCTTGTCATCTGGAAGCTCAGACATACATAAGACCTACCTCGCTAGATGTTGTTTTTCGTCAAAGTACATGATTTACTTGTATGATCTAATGCGATTATAAGAACTGTCTCTGTAGAATCGAGGTTTCATAGTTATAACTTTATATTAACATAACTTTTAGTTTAGTTTAGGAATGACAAAATGACAGACAATTTTGTCATGAATTTGGGTAATTGGACTGAATCTGGAAGTGATTAAAGATTGAATTTATTTCAAATTTGTAAAAACAAGAATTAACATACCAGTTTAACTGAATTTAAGTGTTTGGATTTTTATCAATAGAATCACTATCAAAATCTGTATAGGTCTGTATTCACAATTTGTAAATATTGAATGAGAAATCTGTTAAACTATAATTATATAATTCTTAAAGAATAATTAAATGTATTGTAGGGTGTTTCAACATATTGTTAAATCAAGGTTTAAAATTAGAAAATATCTGTAATGACAAAATTGAATTTTACTACTTGTAAATCAGTGAATTTAGCAAGTAGTAATAATAATAGATTAATTGGGACTCACTTTTGTTATAATTAGAAATTATTGGAGAATTAATGAGTTGTGGTAATAAACATAAATTAAAATTTTAAATACTATGAGACATAGTTCAGTGAATCTTTATAATAATGTAATGTTAGAATTTATTTGTGTTTACAAAGTTTGAGGACAAACTTGTAGTCAGTATGGCCGAATGTTAGATTTTTAATTATTTAAATAATTATAAATACATAAGACAACATATAAAAACTCCTTCTTCCAGATAAATGTTTTAATCTGTACTGTTTATTAATGATTATGGTTTTATTCTGAGGTTGGTAGGGTATTGTGGGATATACTCTAGGAAAAAGAGGTGGACATGTGATTAAGTGGCGTTAAGTAAATTTAATTAATGTATTATCCATCTACCAAAGTAACGATTTGTTTAAGAATGAGTAATAAGTTATTTGAAATACAGTTTAATCATTCCAGCTTGTGTTTGTTTATTTCTATGCTTTTAGTATTGTATTGTTAAAGCTATGGCCACTGTTTGCCCTTTTTTATATTATGGAGAGAAAGCCTCTACTTAATATAAATCTCTTATTTAACTATTATGACTGACTGATGCTGATAATAATGAGGGTAAGTTTCATTCATTATTGATGATGACGAATAAATTACTAATAACATTTAATTACCAACTTATGTTAATAACGAATCGCAATTTCGACAGCAAATTATTTATCCAAACATTAGTTGGTAAGGGGCTCCCCAAATAATTAGTTTCTCTAGTTAAGTAAACTTCGCATCCCAGTGGATTGCTCAAGCTCTGATTACCCAGGTCGTGAACTCGTCAAGTAAATAATAAATATAAATTTCTTTTCAGAAAATTTACGTAGCATTCTGGACCTCGGATAGAGTTGTAAACGACCCTGATTAAATACCGCGAAAATGCCAAGCCGAGAAAAAGGCACTCACAGTGTAATAAATTCCTTGCTTTTTAATTACTAAAATGAACCTCGGTAATGAAATCGTAGAGTCGTGAAATTCATAACCTTTGTAATGGTACAATAAAATAAAATACAAAATGGAATTCAAACCGAAAATCGATATACGAGTAGCATAATCATTATGATATATGCCTACCTACATTTAACTTATATAATATTATACCACAAACTTCTCTGCCGCCTCTGTCCGTCTATCTGCTCACGATTTTAAATAAATCTAATTTAAATCTACTGAACGGATTTCCATGCGGTTTCCAACAAAAGATAGACTGATTTAGTGAGAAAGGATTAGTTATTTAATTTGTCAAGGTTTTGTGTAAATTGGTTGAATCATGACAATAATCCTACTTCCTATTATCCTACTTCCATAAATAAGCGCGAAAGTTTGTATGAATGTTTGTTTGGATATTTGTTACTCTTTAACGCCGCAATCAGCTTTATATATTAGTATAGATTTGTTATCCTAAACGAATTAGACTAATTGTATAAACAACAAGATATCACAAATGAACTCAGAATTTATTAAGCTGATAATCCTTTATGTATTTAGAAAAATTCTTTGAAAAAGGACATGTATTTCATGAAAAATCTGTTCTATTCCATACTCAGACCAATTATAGAAGGACCTGTATCACACTCATAGTCACAAGCAAAATTGTCTGTCATTTTCTGAGTAAAACGAGCTTAGATTTGGTATATATCTTATACTAAACTAGAAATTTTGCCCGTTTTTTACACCATTCAACTACACAAAAACATTTTTACGGAGCTCTTTAATCGACGAACACGTTTACAACTATTTAACATTGAGTTTTTATAATCGCATTAGGTCGTTGATCATATACTTTGACAGAAAAGTAACGTCTAGCGAGGCAGGTCCTATGCAATAATTGGTCTGAGATTCCATACCTACCATACCTATGAAAGGTCAAGTAAAGCATACCAGAGGGGAGTCATGGACAACCCTTGCGTGGCGAACAAAAAGGGGATACCTTTTTGTCTACGTGACGAAGGTCGAGCCAGATATAAGCGTCCATTTAATTATTACCACTTTTTGCTACAAAACGATATTATAATTTGACGTATGGTATTTAAAAATACCCGCATATTATAATTAATTATCTATAATAATATATTGCATAGCTGAAGAGATTGTTTGTTTGTTTGAACGCGCTAATCTCAGGAGTTACACTAATTTAAAAAGTTGTGTTGGACAGTCTTTTTATCTAGGAAGGCTATAGGCTATACATATAATATCACGTCACAACCAATAGGAGCGCAGCATTAATGAAAGTTGTGACAAAAACGGAAAAAATATATTATCGCCGTTTAGTGTTGGAAATAGTAGTCTGTGACGGATATGACGTCGCTCGATCTCATGTTGGTTTCAGTGTGCTCGTGGCGTTCGAGCCGTCCACATCTCTTGTTGTGTAATTCTTTATGGGTTACTTGGTATAGGCGGGGAGAATGACTTGAGTGGAAAAGGGGAGTGTTAGTCGACTGTCAAAGGATCATGATTTAACCCTACATACAACACATCGTTCACAAGTACGTGACTTCACTCAAGGTCATTCTCTGCCATTCTATGGTCTTATTGTGGTTACAGTTTGATTTGTTAATTAAGTTGTCCTGACAAGTGTTGTGAATCATAACCTTTGTTCGACATTACTTTTCTTATTTTATCAGAGTATATTGTATCAGATTACATCACCTTTTGAGTCCTGTAAACTTATACATTTTTTTTTTTGTTTTTGTTCTCATGATTTTCTGAGATATATTAATAGCAAAGCATGCATAACAAAGATTTCTGTATGAACACATTCACATTCTGTATGAAACGATTTTTATTATGAAATCTCGAGAACTTTCATCTATAGGACTTTTGTTTCAGTAGTGTAAAGTCCTGAAAAGAAATCTTAGTAGGTACTTTTCTTATCTTTTTCTTTATTAGTTTTATTTTAAGTACTTATTTATTTTCAGGACCACAAGAAAGGATTAGTCTCGTACAAAGAGATTACGAGCAGCTTTGGGCAAAACACAGAACGGACCCTGTTTTTGTCAGTGACGACTTACAGACCTAACGTTGTGGAAATTCAAGAAGGGAAATTACAAATAATTTACTGAGATTATTTTATTCAGCTTGTAAATTGTCTTCAGATTATTATTGCATCATTGGTATTTTATTATCAACCGATGATTTACAAAAAGATAGTCAGGGATCCGTAGAACATTTTGTGCAACTGATTACTATCAAGTTAATTTTTCATCTCGATGAGACTATCAACTTTTTTATTAACGAAAATTCTCGATTCTGGTAGCTAACTGAGTTACCAGGAAATGAAAATTTCTGACCGTCGGGTCGGAACGAGCTAATGTACCACGCAATTTGTAAGACATTGTGGCTGTTAAGTTGTATAACTAATAATTAATCGACAATAAAAATTCAAAATTCATTTATATCAATTAGGCTTCGTTTACAAGCACTTTTGAAATGTCAGGATTATGTCATAATTTAATCTAATGGTGGTAATAATAGTCGAAAACTTAAAATTAAAGTTACGAGAAGAGCCCACAACAAACTCAGCCAAGGTTTAGTTTTCTATTTTTTAAATCTGGTTAGTATCAACTTTTTAGGCGTTGCTGGTAGAAGAGGCGTTGGTCGCAGGAAGAAGTCTTGACTGAGAAACATCCGAGAGTGGACCGAGATCGCGAGCGCCGCACAATTGTTTCGCCTCGCGTAGGATAGAGACGAGTTCATGAAACTGACTGCGAACCTTCGCTAGTCGGAGAGGCACCTTAAGAAGAAGAAGAGAAGAAGTATCAACTTTTGATAAACTACCCTCCTCCCAACTTGTACCAATAACGAGGTTATTATAATATTTTTTTTATTATTGATAGTTTCGTGACAATCCTTCGCTAGACTCATAAAGTTATCTTTAAACTAACTTTTCAAGTTTAGTTTTTTTCGAAGGGTTACCGCGAAGCATAGTGACTGGCGACTGCGGACATACCGGCAAAGCCGTACCGCCAAGTTATTTAGCGTTCCAGTACGAAGTCGTGTAGAAACCATAAGAAGTTTGGATTTTCATTCTCCTAATAAGTTAGCCGCTTCCATCTTAGATTGCATCTTCACTTACCATCAAGAGAAATTGTAGTCTAAGGTAAACTTGTTAAAAATAAAAACAAATGATTTCTCAAATTATGCTTTGTACCTAATTAGACGGTTAAGGGTCTGAACCTGTGAATACCGCCACCTTCCAAAGCCACCTGTCTATCTATGCAGTGCTGACTAATTTTCAGCTTTCATAAAATGGTAACACAGGGCCTTCATTCAAGGCATTTAGTGTTCAGATTTTCTATAATTTTTTTCTTGAATCCTTACTAAAATTGAATACCCTTATTCATGTTTAACAAGCAGAAGCGCCGCTATTTCACCCGCGTAGTTTCCGTTTCAGTGGGAATACGGAAATAAAAAATAGCCTATTGCAATCACAACTGACGTTGTAAAAGAATTTTTAAAATCAAGATACAGAGATTACCCCCAACAACCTCATAGACTTTACCTCTTTATAATATTAGTATAGATGAATGATACAACTGGATACAATCCTACCTATCTGCTTTAGAATATTTTTAACCGACTTCAAAAAAAGGAGGAGGTTATCAATTCGTCGGAATCTTTTTTTTTTCAGTTTGAAGGCGGTACCAAGTTAGTGATGTATTAATTCAGGCTGTTTAAATCATAAATATTTAAGATTTTCAGACAGTTCCTTTAGAAACGGCTTTAATTGACACAACACTACCTTGGTACCGCTTTCAAACTGATCGCACTGAGCAAACTGAGAAGGTAGCACAAACGATGTTATATTTCGCTTTTTAGCTTAGTAAAAACATTTTTATAATTTTGAAGTTGGTTGTATTTTTTTATTATTTTTTTTTGTTAGGCTAGTGACATCTATGTACGTACGACTAAACTAAAACGTCTCTTACAAAAGTAGAACCCAAGTGAGTCAAAGAAACACAACGAAGTTCACAATAACTTATACAGATGGTGCTAATGCAATAGCGTTATACTATACTAGCGGACGCCCGCGACTTCGTCCGCGTAAAAATCGATGTCAACTTTCAACCCCTGTTTCACATTCTATTTTGCAAGTTTTATAACTTATACCTAATAAATAGTCCACTTGTCATTTTACATTTACAAATGTACCTAGAAAAATTAAGGACTTTCCGTACAAATTTCTACCCCTACTTCACCCATTTCTGATTTTGTTTTCGCGACAAAAAGTATCCTATTATCCTTCTACGTATTAAGGTCTCAAATCGTCTTAAGTATCATTTGAATTCATTGTGATTTGATTCAGCGTGATGCCCGGTCAAAAAAAGGCAAACAGACAGACAAAAAATAGAAAATAGGCTTCAGTATCGATCTCCTACCTCTACCCTACCCCCACCCTACCCGTACCCTAACTGTATCCTACCCCTACCCTACCCGTACCCTACCCTACCCGTAATCTTCCCTTTCCCTACCCCTACCCTACTCGTACCCTACCCTACCCGTAATCTTCCCTTTCCCTACCCCTAGGATAGGGGTAGGCCCTACCCCTACCCTACTCGTACCCTACCCTACCCGTAATCTTCCCTTTCCCTACCCCTAGGATAGGGGTAGGCCCTACCCCTATCCGGTCCAGCCCTATGAGCGTGGTGCGATGACAAAGGAAAATAGAGACTTCTATACTAAAATTATAATCTTTGGATCTACTGGACCGATTTGACAGATTGTTTTACCAATACAAAGCTACGTTATTTGCGAGTGTCATAGCTTATGTTTGTTCCCCATATTCACACGGGAACGGGAACTACGTAATTGAAAGCGCGGGGCATCATGTAGCGGATTTCTGCGTCTTTTAGAAATTTTGTATTATATTCGAAACTATTTAACTAATTAACATACTTTAAAGGGCAAATATTATCTCCATAATATTTTTGTGATTATTAAATAATTTATTTTGATAAGGATTTAAGTTAAGTAGCATAAATAATGACGCAAACCTAAGTATATAAAATTTATAATTTTTAAAACACAAAAGGTACTATATCTGCTAATATATAGAAGATAGATGTATGGTGTCGCGGATTTTTTTGTAGAACTTTTAAAGATACATAAAGCCTCCATACATTAATTTCAATTTTACACAATGGTTAAGGCAGCGCATGCGAATAAGTCTGCTAAAGAGGATTTTCGGTACGACCTGTATGACAAAAACTGTGTTAATTCGGCAAATATATATCATACTAATATAAAATATAGCCTATAGCACTCCCCGATAATGTAGCATTCTACTGGCGAAAGAATTTTTGAAATCGGACCAGTAGTTCCGAAGATTACCCCATTTAAAAAATGTGACAAACTTACAAACTTACAAACTTTACCTCTTTATAATATTAGTATAGATTTTATGATTAAATTAAAAATATAATATATGTGACATAATAAACTACATATTTTAAACTAAACTAAACCGGTACAGGTTTGGTTTAAAATATTATAAACACTAAACAGGTAAAGATTGTTGTAGAGGGGACAATCTGGATCTACTAAACCGATTTTGAAAATTCTTTTACCAATAGAAAACCACGTTATTTGTGAGTATCATATGCTATAGAAGTGCCAAGCCGTGGCAAGCATGTAAATATTGAATAACCACCTCGATCCTGGACAATAACTGTAGTGTGTGTTTCGCTAAATAAAACATTGTTTAAATAGAATAGTTTACTTAAAATTACAATAATTGACAATAATATGTAACTAGGAAATAAATAATACCCGATCACGGATTTATTTATTATGATGTCACTAATGCCCTTTAAGTTCAATGTTTTTTCCTATAATAAACATAATTTTGATGAACGTTATCTTATCTAATTAATCCAAAACACACTGAATCGATAACCTATTCAAAGTGAAAACTAATTTATTTCAATTAGGATTTAGCTTGGCATCTTCGTTCGTAACACTCCCGATGGGCCGCGCGGGGAGCATGTAGCGATGAATGAATAACCGACGATTGATGCACCTCACTTACCGCACGATTTCACACCCGCGCAGTGCTTCCCCTCGTCGCCCGCATATCAGCATATCGAGTGTCATCAACAAACTTGCCAGACTATACAAGCTCATATGAAATGTCAGGTTATAGTATGGTGAACAAGTTTATTGTAATATCGTTTGTAGCTACCCTTACATACAAACAAATGCTGTGCAACAATTTTATTTCTATTTCTGATATTAAAATTATTATTATTTATTTCAATCACACCTTATATAATACTAGATGACGCCGCGCGGTTTCACCCGCGTGGTTCCTGTTCCTGAAGGAATACGGGGATGAAATATAGCCTATAGCCGTCCTCGATAAATGGGCTATCTAACACTGAAAGAATTTTTCAAATCAGACCAGTAGTTCCTGAGATTAGAGCGTTCAATCAAACAAACAAACAATCTAACTCTTCAGCTTTATAATATTAATATAGATATAGATACAGGTTGCTCGAAAGTATTTCCCATAACTCTAGGGTAAAAATCTTTAAGGAAAATTATTTAATAAAAACCTTTTTTTTGGTAAATAAAAATATTTATAAGTGGACTTGTCAACATCTTGAAGTTATAAAAAATACTCCGCAACACCCTGTATAATAGTTAATTAATTAGGTTTAGGATAAGATACGATAAGAATAATTAATTAGGGTTAAGGTAAGAGGAATATGCAGAGCTCAGAAAAACCGCCAAGCGCTTACGAACAAAAAGAAAAAAAAACATTTGTATAATTTTTAAGTAAATGAAAAAAAAGATTAAAATGTAATGGAAAAAAGAAACTATTGAAATTTTTCTTTTTCATATTTTGCATTGAAATCGGTCCATTCATTTGAGAGATACTATGGCATAGACACACACAGACCGACAACGACGTCAAACATATTACACCTCTCTTTTTGTTGCGTAGGGGGTTGAAAATGCCTTAAATCATTTAGGAAAAGAGCTGAACTGACTGACTGAGAAAGAACACACAAACACACAACGTAATGTAACGTTTAAAGTAAGTATTTTTTGCGTCGGGGATTAAGAAAGAAGTATTTTTTTTTTAATTAAAGGTATTTTATACATTGCTAAGGCATTGTATAGAATATCTGAATGATACACATTATCTGTAACATATATAACATAAGGATTTAAATGTAAAATAATTATCAAAATCCATTCACTGGGTTCCGAGGTTTTTGCCCTCACTGATTCCTCTATATACGAGATAAGAAATTTAAATACATTAATAGATTATCCAAGCATACAGATTAAGATAAAGGTTATATAAATAGCGATCCTGTATTTATGGCACTATTTGACAAATCAAAGTTAAAGGTGGTGAGGCAAACATGAAGTTTGCCTTCGCTGTGATTTTTGCCGTGTTGGTGGTGTCTTACGTCCAGGCGCAACTTCCAGGCGCGGCGCCTTGCGATCCCACGTTATGTTCTCTACCGCACTGCAGATGCTCGAGCCAGAGTATTCCTGGAGGTTTTACAGCCGCTAATACACCACAGGTACTAATATTACATTAGATAATCATTGAGTCAACGGTATGTTCCCATAGTTAACCGTAGTTCAGGAATACTTGCGTATCTGCTTCGAAAATAATGCAATAATGTATTTTAATATTATAAAGCTGAAGAGTTTATTTGCTTGAACGCGCTAATCTCAGAAACTACTAGTCCGATTTGAAAATTCTTTCACACCCAGCTAGACAGCCCATTCGAGGAAGATTAAAGGCTATAACATATAAAATTCCCGTATTCCTACGGGTACGGGAACCATGCGGGTGAAACCGCGCGGCGTCAGCTAGTATGGTATAATTGTCCAACCATGATCATCGATATAATCACATCATAATATTTTATACAGTTAGTTTTACATAGCAGTTAAGAAAAAAACATTTACAATAGAACGTGGGCCTGCTCCAAGGTTGCCAGCTATCTCCAATAGTTTTCAATATAGTTCAATCAACCATGAAAATAAATAGGGTTATTGGCTTAAAATCGTAATAAACTGCCATTACTCTACTTTACTACAGAATAAATAGTCCTAAATTATCTCTCTTACGGACTGCTATAATAATAGCGACAGGCGATAAAGAAGATCTCAGATATATTTCTTTCGTAATTTTTAAATGGTGAAAATGCAAAATCACTCTATATTGAGCGTAACAACTTACTTTTGCAGTGTTAATGTGTGGGACAACATACTTTTCAACTCTTATATTTTACTAGTATTGTTTATAGGGTGATAAATAATTAACAAAAAATGATAAGCCCACATCTCTGTCTACGATCGCAAACTGTCTGTATGCCTTACTACTATATCAAAAGCCAAACGTAATATCAAAAACAGGCAAACTATTTTACTTTTTTCTATTTCTATTTGAAAATAATTTTTTTTTTAAATTGAATTAACTATTCCAAAAGTACACACTTTTTTAGTTTGTCTTTTAATTTTTTTTTTTTAGTTTGTCCTCCTCACCTTTGATGATGCAGTTAACGTCAATAACATGGTGCTATACCGCAGCTTACTCGGGAATCGTCGCAGCTCCAACAACTGTCCTGTTGCGGCCACCTTCTTTGTGAACCACGAATACACCGACTACACTCTGGTCAACGAGCTGTACAATGCTGGCCATGAAATCGCACTCCATTCCATCACTCATCAAGTCCCGACCGACTATTGGAGGGATGCTGACTACGCCACCATGATGAGAGAGATTGGTGACCAACGAAGTCAGATTGCTCATTTTGCGAATATTCCCATTAACACTGTCCACGGTAAATTTTTTATTTGTATTCATCATTTATCAGCCTATTTTAACAGCCCACTACATTTACGGGCCAGAGATTATATCCACTTTTTAAATGCAGTTAGGCTGGTTTAGACGATAATGTTTCATTTTGTGACGACCACTACCACATGTTTATGATAATGATCATGATCAACAGGCTTAACGTGCGCTTCGAGGCAAGGCATAGAGATTTTCCACCTTAAATTGTATGCAAAAAAAGTTTTAGTAATTCAAATAAACGTAATAATTTATCAATAGCAGTAAATTCAGTAATAATGAAGAAAAACATTTTGAAATAAATAACATGTTTTACATTTCAGGTGTTCGTTTGCCGTTCCTTCAAATGTCTGGAAATGCTTCCTTTCAAATGATGGCCAGTGCCGGACTTACTTACGACATAAGTTGGCCCACCAACGCCCTTAGAGAGCCGGGTTTATGGCCTTATACCCTCAACTTTAGATCGACTCAAGACTGTGTAATCCCTCCGTGCCCAACTGCATCAATTCCTGGTCCGTGGGTCATTCCCATGATCACCTGGACTGATTTGCAAGGACTACCCTGCTCAATGGTCGACAATTGTTTCCACCAGTAAGTAAATTTTATAGCCCGAAACCAGGACTCCATTTCAATCATCAATAATAATTAATGGAGCATAATGTTAAAATTATTTATCATCAGCCCTCACGGAGCGGATCAAGAAGGCTGGTTCCAGTTCATCATGCGCAACTTCCAGAGACACTATAACGGAAACCGTGCGCCTTTCGGCTTCTACGTACACGAATGGTTCGTCCGGATCAATCCTGGCCTCAGATTTGCGTTGGAGCGATTCTTAGATCTACTTAGCAACCTCGACGATGTATTCATGGTAAGCTAGCGTCTCTACTGACAACACAAACAAGACAGTATTCAAAAAATCTCTGCAGAAGAAGTTAGCATTTCGATTCTATTTAAATCCACTTCTTCTTAAAGTGTCTCTTCTAAAAAGATCGGCAGTTTTTGACAACTTATATTCTAGACACATCACCACTTAATAGTGACGTAGTTTTTTTCTTGAACTAGTAGCAAAGGTTTTTCATCATGAATGTTTTTATTCTTGCTTCATTTTCTTCATTTTACCCTTGATGAGTTATATTTTTAGTGCCTCAATTACTTCAACTTTAAATAACTATCATAAGGTATATGATTCCATTGATCAATTGATCGATTTTTCATACATATTCAATTCAACAAAATATTCTGCTGCATTGTCTTGATCAACTATCCTGCAAACAAAGATACAAGTACTAATACATAGAGCCGCTGCATACCAGAGTGTTTACTTAATTATCTTCGTGTGTGAAATCTGGCAATCCACATTGTGTGTTGAACTATTAGCCTAACCCCTCTCATTCCGAGAAGTGCTCGTAACAGTAAGCTAAATATGATGGTGATGACTAATACATGTATATTATATTACAGGTCAACGCCAAGGAAGTGGCTAACTGGGTGCAGAACCCTATCTCAGTCAACAATTACCGCCAGAGACCATGCAGGAGCCATGTGCGTGCCCCATGCAGCGCCACCTTTTGCGGACCCCTGCGCGCTCCTGCCGACAACGTATGATGCAATATATATGCGAAAACTAGAAAAAAGTATGGGAATGACACGTGTCCTGTCGATAGCAAATGTCATTCCTAAACATTTTTCTAGTTTTCGAAGCGTTTGTGATGCTTTTTGTACAATTATTTGACAGTAAATAGCCGTGATAGCCCAGTGGATATAACCTCTGCCTCCGATTCCGGAGGGTGTGGATTCAAATCCGGTCCGGGGCTTGCACCTCCAACTATTCAGTTGTGTGCATTTTGAGAATTTAAAATCACGTGTCTCAAACGGTGAAGGAAAAACATCGTGAGGAAACAAACTGCATACCAGAGAATTTTCTTAATTCTCTGCGTGTGTGAAGTCTGCCAATCCGCATTGGGCCAGCGTGGTGGACTATTGGCCTAACCCCTCTCATTTTGAGAGGAGACTCGAGCTCAGCAGTGAGCCGAATATGGGTTGTTAATGATGATGATTTGACAGTAATATTTCGTGTGTACAGGGAACCTTAGATTACCTTACCTCTGTAAACCTGTTAGAGTCGAAAAGTATCAACCTAACACCGCAAGTATTGACCACCGGCCATAAGTGGCTGTCGCGCGCATTAGCTACTTTTGTAGCCTCTTCTTGCTACTTGTAGCGGCGTTTGTCGCGCGTGGCCCGTGTGCGGTGACACTAAAGTAAAACGTCTCTAATTTCCATTTTCACTTATTGAAATGAAATGAAATGAATTGAAATGAAATGAATTTGAAATGAAATGAATTTTATTCGTTTTATAAACATTACATTACATAGTAGGGCTGAGACCTTCTTTTAAGTGAAAACCTGTGTCAGAAGGTCTCGCTCTCGCTAGTAATTAATATATTATTATACGTTATAAGGAAAAAAACACATCAAAAGAAGATGAATTGAAAATGGAGTACATAAGTGTGTGTGAGTGCGTGCGTGCGTGTAGTTGTGTGTGTGTGTGTGTGTGTGTGTGTTTGTGTGTGTTTGCGTGTGTGTGTGTGAATGTGTGGCATTCCTTCCCCTTGTTTTATTTTAATTTATTTATTACTTATTATATTTACAGAAAAACTACTACATGCAGGTGTGCAGTAGATGCCCGCGAGTCTACCCCTGGCTTAACAACCCTCTTGGATTGTAAAACAGAAGATACACGTATATGCCTAACTAGCGGCCCAGTCAAGCTTCGCTTTGACTTCTTCAACTAGACAAGTTCACCCCATTAGCTAGTACTACCTAAGCAACTAATAAGCTATCGACGACAAACAGAAACTTTAGCCGCTTATAATATATGAGTTGGCAATTATTTTTACAGTCATCAGTCAGTCAGATTCCGTAAATTTTATAATTGACATAACCAAGATCGGTAGCCGCAGCAGAAAAAGTTGAAACCGGTAATTTACGTATGTATGCCTCTCTGACTGAGAGTTACTTAATTGTTCCTTTTGCCGTGGATACCCTTGGGCCATGGAGTCGCAGTGCCAAAAAAATCCCCGGATCATTTTACCGCGGCTAGTTGACAGAAGCTGACTCATTTTTGCACAAAGGATCAGCCTGGCTATCTAGGGCGAGAAATGATGTCAGTATTCTAGCCACAATTTCACGGGCATGATTTGTATAGTTATTAGGATAAGTTAGCTTAAGTTCCTTAGTGTATTCTTTCATTCTCTTATTTATAAAAATAATATTAAATGCACCATGTTTAAAAAAAATATAATTAAATAAATCTCCCGAATAAATGAAGATGTTTAAGGAGCACAACGCTGTGTTATTTTCCACCCCGCTTGTTATTTTAGTCTTTATTTTGACTACACCCCTTAAAGGTCCACATATTCTATATTCTGTTATAAAGAGGAAAGATTGTTTGTTTGTTTGCAATAGTCTCTGAAATTACTGGACAAATTTGAAAAATTATTTTGCCATTATTATCCTACATTATCTCTGCCCTAAAAACTTAGGCCATAATTTATCACCGTAATCCCACGGGGACGGAAACTGCGGATGCAATTGCGTGACGTCTGCTAGTAGTCAAATAACCACGTCTCCTAGACTCAGATGTGTTTATTTACAGCACTTGGCCGCCTTTGCTCCCACTTTCTAGGGTATGGGATCGTATAGGTATCTGTTCCAATTAGAGTTTCATCATTATCAATCCATATTCGGCTCACTGCTGAGCACTCAAAATGAGAGGGGTTAGGCCGATAGTCCACCACACTGGCTCAATGCAGATTGGCAAACTTCACTTTGATGACGCAACACGTCGAAGTTACAAACACAGCAGCGCCATTGCAATGTTGCTTCTGTCAGTTTTTAACCGGGTATACGTCGAAGTGAGTTCAGGAACTTGACTGACGTCCATCGGCTGATAATGATGATAATGATCTTCTTTCTGAACTTGCATTGACGTCCATCGGCTGATAATGATGATAATGATCGTCTTTCTATCACATAAAAGCATTACGCCGTAAACAGTAGTAGCTTTACATGGTTGTAGACAAGGCAACCCTCACTAAACGTTTTGCTTCAACGTCATCCGAATAGCTAAAGTGTGAACTGCTCTTCCGGACTGTGTTTCCTACCGACGAGTACAATTTAAACACCTTCAAAATAAGAGACATTGGCATGGTCTAGTCAAGCGCGTAATATCTTAGGGTTTATTTACACGAGCGGCAACTCTACCAACGACCGCAGTCGACTGCAGTCAGCGACGTCTCGACGGCAGCCAACAGCGTCGCCGACTGCAGTCGACTCTCTGTGGCGGTCGGCGGCGGTCGCTAACCTAACCTACCCCTAGCCCTAGCCTACCCCTAGCCTACCCCTACACCTTCAATTTTTTAATTTTTTTCTGTCATATGAAACTTCCCCTATACCAAACACATACAATAACAAACACATCAAAATAAAGAATTTGTGAAATCGGTCCAGCCGCGTGATGGCGTGACCAAGGGATATATGGATTAATTTTCATATAGATATATAGATAAATAAATTGTTGTCAAATACAAATCTATCTATACTTACTAATATTTTATAGAGGAAAGATTTGATTGTTTGTATTGACTACTGGACCGATTTGAAAAATAATTATTTCTCCGTTATAATCCTACGTCATGCAGTGATGTAAGTGAATTAAGTTCTTAACTAGAGTAGGCATTATACACACAAATTGTATAATATGGAAAATTCCTCTAATACATCTTCGCATCTATGAAATAAATGCCACCGATTATAATTATCCCTGATGAACATAGGCTATGATTTGTCTCCGTATTCTCACGGGAACAGGAACTACGTGGGTGAAACCGCGAGCGGGTTACTTATGACCTAGAAAATAATGTTATTAATTTAGTTTAGTCTACCTGTAGCAAAAAAATCTATATAAGCATCAATGATACAAATTAGTATTACCTATTGACTATTTAATCGTAACCATTTGAGATTTTAATCGTAACCATCATGAATTAGGGCAAAAATACCCTAATTCATGATGGTTACGATTAAAATCTACAATGCCAAAATATTCATTGGAAATCAGGATCGATCATAGATCTATAATTGTGATATCACTAATGCCCTTTAATGTTTTCCTATAACGTATAGCCCAGTCAAAATCGGCACATAAATCTCTAAATTCGCAAAACTTGTGACTCTGACATTTTAGCACGTTGTTAGTTAAGGCTATGTTTATCGTTGTTTGCTGTTTGCATCTCTTGAAGAGTAGTGGAAAAAACTTTGAACACGAAACACCTTTTGGCATTGTTTTGGATTTTGCTCTATATTTTCTAATCCATGTACTGTTCTTCAAAGTTATAGTTTTAGCATAGGGTATTTAAAACAAATTCAATTGTTACAAATGAAGTCCAACTTTATTTATGATTACCAAATTACGGTGCTTTGAAAATAGTTTTGAACCTTTTTTGTAGAATACAATTTTTAGGAAAATTAATTACCTTTATATAAATTTCCATTTTGTTTTTTCATATTTCAAAAGTTAATTCCATTTATTTTCCCATTTCCCAGATTTTACGTTATTTTTATGATTCTAAGAGAACTTAGAAGGCATACACATTGCAGCAGCAGCACATTGAACACGCCGCTTTTTGCTCATTGTAAAGCTACTTAAGAGCGCGCAGCGCGTCGGTACAATATGGATAAAATTCGAAGCTCAAACGAGATGCCGAATTATGACTTTCCCGTGAGTGAAAAGCACGGAGCGATTGACGCGCGACGCAAATTACATATTGCACACTCTTAAATTGCCAACAGTTTTTATCTTAGAAGTTCTACTCGTGGTTACCACCCAATTTAGTCCAAAGAAGGTCTATAAATGAACTTTAAATTAAAACAAAAAAGCTGGTATTATAACAAAATATTTTCAAAGTGCCGTAATCCAATAACCAAACAACCTATACAATTTCCATTAGGCTAAATTTAAAAGTGCTCTTACAACGGTAAGGAATGGCGTTAGAAGAAAAATGCGCGGATAAGGACATAATTAGAACCTGAAAAAAATCGCAGTTTTTTTGTGTGTTTTTCTACAAATTTTCCACAAATTTTTGAGAGTTGCAAACTTGGGTAGGTACATACGAGTAGCTCAAATAGGCCTGAACAACGTCTTGAAAATAATCTAAGATATGTAGATACATCATGGTTTGTAAATTTATTATTTGACTAGCCTAGTAAAAATGTTAATCGAAATTATCTATTGCTTCTTATCTAATGCATCCAAAATACGCCGAATCGATAATAACATTTTTTTATTATCTATCGAAAGTGCAATATTACGTAAATTGATTTATCTTCCTGGGAAATTATACCAAGATTTGTCGATAATCTATCAAATTATTTTATCTAGGTGCTTCTAAACTATAAGTTTTATACAAATTCTGTTATGAGATGTAAACCAAACTTATCAAAAACCTTAGACTAATAGATTAGATCTATGTTAAAAACAGTACTTATAATAGGTAAGTCTAAGTGGAATAAGTTACTAAAGAATCTTGAGGATTTTTTTAACCTTTTCGTCCTTTTTTATTGTGATAAAGTCCAAGAATTTAGTCTCTACGGTGAAAGAGGAAACTGCAATAGGAAAATTATATACGGGTGTAAAAATACAATCAGGTTAATTTTGCAAAAAAAAATGGCAAAACCCAAAACCCATTTGACAATACATGTTAACTTATTTAATTAATTAACAAAACCTGTAACCTAATGCTCGCGCATGTAAATCGTAGTTAGGTATGTAGATATTGAAAATTCCCAATCCATTGATCAAAAACATTAATTGCTTCCCCATACTAGATAAGAAATTGAATTACAATATTAGGCAATTACAAGATTATATCCAAACATGCAGATAAAGATAAAGGTAATATATATACCGATGCTGGATTTGCGGCATTATTTGACAAATCAAAGTTAGAGGTGAAAAGGTAAACATGAAGTTTGCCTTGGCTGTGATTTCTGCTGTGTTGGTGGGGTCCTTACTGGCGGCCGACCTTCCGGATGCTGCACCTTGCGACCCCACGCTGTGTTCTCTGCCACACTGCAGATGCACGGACACAACTGTTCCTGGAGGTTTTACAGCCGCTAACACACCTCAGGTATGCTAATATTACATTTTAATACTAGTGGTGCTTGTAAGGTACGCCTCCTTGAACTAGGTTATTTTAAACTAGCTGATGCCGCGCGGTTTCAACTGCGTGCTTTCCGATCCCTTAGGAATACGGGGATAATATATAGCCTAAAAAATCTATATAAGCATCAATGATACAAATTAGTATTACCTATTGACTATTTAATCGTAACCATTTGAGATTTTAATCGTAACCATCATGAATTAGGGCAAAAATACCCTAATTCATGATGGTTACGATTAAAATCTACAATGCCAAAATATTCATTGGAAATCAGGAACCGATCATAGATCAATATAATTCATAGATGATATCACTAATGCCCTTTAATGTTTTCCTATAACGTATAGCCCAGTCAAAATCGGCACATAAATCTCTAAATTCGCAAAACCTTCTCGATAAATGGGCTATCTGACACTAAAAGTTTTTTTCAAATCGGACCAGTAGTTCCTGAGTTTAGCGCGTTCAAGCAACAAACAAACAAAACTCTTCAGCTTTATTAGTATACATTTAGTAGAGAACTATCGAGTCAACCGTTATTGTTTCTAGATTCATTTATGAACTTTAAATTAGATAAGAATATTGGATTTGGAATACTCAGCTGAATGTTTGTATAAACTTGTATTTGGAATTCTAACACTTGTCTCAAAATCTACATAATATGGTTTTTTTGCTAAATAAGTAATATAATTACAACTTTTGTTTTAAAGTTGTATATTTAATAACAATATCGTACACAGCTCTTGTTTCAAAATACTCTTACCGCACGCTTTCTACCTCGAAACCGATTTAACGTATAAAAAAATTTAATAACTAAAGTTGTAGGGAATTCTATTTTCTACGATAGTGATAATATGTAGGTACAAATATCGAAAACCCCATGGGAATATTTGCAAAAAATCCATTTTTGTGACATATGTCCTCACATTTTAATAGACGTTCCCTATTTACCATTTTCTCGTTATATGTAAGTTATGAGACAAATTTTAGTATTCCGAAATACAAGTTTAAATACAAAAAAAAATATGCAGCTGGGTTCCGATATTCCGAGATGAACTTACTATGACTGGAACATAATTTCAGCTTTTTAAAGAAAGCTTCAACTTCCGAGTAGGTACATCTAAAGTAACTTTCGTTTGACTGTTGGATAGAGTCCTTTACAAGGCATAAACTCTCGAGACATTGTGAAATGTATGGGATGTTTTAATTTTGAATTTGACGATTACTTCAAGAGACTGAATTTTTTAATGTTTTTAATATACCTACCTAAATATAAAGGCATTTTAAACTATAGTCCTTGTCCCGTTTATAAATATTTATTTTTATGCAGTTTTGTCATTATTTATTTTTATTTTATTCAGGATAAAAAAATATTTACATCTAAATACAACCTTAAGGGTGCTTTTCCACCAGAGATGTGACGATGTGAAATTTACGCTACGAAAATATGTGACCGTTTCCACCAACACTAAGCTATGTAGCTGGCGAGGAAGATGCGCTATAAAGTTCGAGCTACGAGTATGCGATGTACCAATACCATGCATCCATAGCACGCATCCATAGCACGCATCCTGCACCAGATATGCTCCAATGAATATGATTGGTGGATATCAAACGCATCTATAGCAACGTAGCGTAGCATGTCTCTGGTGGAAAGGCATCCTAAGGATAGGGCATTAATATACAATGTTTTAAAATTTCATTTTAGTTCGTCATCCTCACCTTCGACGATGGAGTCAACGTCAACAACATGGTCCTGTACCGCAGCTTGCTGAGCAATCGTCGCAACTCCAACACCTGCCCCGCTGCGGCGACCTTCTTCGTGACCCACGAGTACACCGACTACACTCTGGTCAACGAGCTGTACAATGCTGGCCATGAAATCGCCCTCCACTCCATCACCCATCAAGTATCAGTCGATTATTGGAGGGAAGCCGACTACGCGACCATGATGAGAGAGTTTGCTGACCAAAGAAGTCAGATCGCCCACTTCGCGAATATCCCCGTTAACTCTGTCCACGGTAAATAAGATTTTTATTTTTTTTTATTCGTGGTTACTCATCATTGAGTTGTGATAGCCCAGTGGCTGTGACCTCTGCCTTCGATTCCGGCGTAGGTTCGAATACAGTCCGGGGCACCTCCAACTTTTCAATTATGTGCATTTTAAGAAATTAAATATCACGTGTCTCAACCGGTGAAGGAAAACATCGTGAGGAAACCTGTATACCAGAGAATTTTCTTAATTTTCTGCGTGTGTGAAGTCTGCCAATCCGCATTGGGCCAGCGTGGTGGTTTGACTAACCCTTCTCATTCTGAGAAGAGACTCGAGCTCAGCAGTGAGCCGAATATGGGTTGATGATGATGATATTAATACCCTGCCCGGTTCTTAGGATGCTTTTCCACCAGAGATGTGCTACACTACGAACGTGGATGCGTTTGCTACCTCGTTTGCTATGTCGCTCTTACCATTGGGCTATTGAGGCTCATTTTAGAATACTCGCACATAACATGTTTTACATTTCAGGTGTCCGATTGCCGTTCCTCCAAATGGCTGGAAATGCTTCCTTCCAAATGATGGCCAGTGCTGGACTTACTTACGACATAACTTGGCCCACCAACGATTATAGAGATCCCGGTCTATGGCCTTACACTCTCAACTTTAGATCGACTCAAGACTGTGTAATCCCACCTTGCCCAACTGCTTCGATTCCTGGTCCATGGGTCATTCCGATGAACAGCTGGACTGATCTGCAAGGCCTTCCCTGCGCTATGGTCGACACTTGCTTCCACCAGTAAGTAACTAATCTGCTATAATTACTAGTTGCATGATCATGATAGGTAATTTCAACTTTCTCATCATGATTATCAGCCGACACCGTTGCCAGACCATTGCTGGACTTAGGCCTCTTGTCGTGACGTGCATACACCTAGGTCTCCAGCCACCAACATTTAGCAGCTACCTTCAAGCCGGTTGAAGTGGTCAATTATCCATAAAATCCGACAATTGCTTTCAAATTTTTCAACTGAAAACCGGTACACACTAAAAAGTGAACACTTTTAAAAAGTTAGATTTTTTAAATTGCCCTTGTTTTCAACATCAACATCAACAACGACATTTATTTTCTTAATTTATATTGCTGAATTGACATTGAGGATTTTCTTGTAAAATTAAAACCATCATTACCGACCTAAGTATCCAACCAGGTCAATTCAATTGTCATTATGGGTTGCTAAATAGGTACTATAACTTCGACTCGTTGGTACAGTGGTTACATTTCGTAGCTTCGGATCACGAAGTCCTGGATACGCCCTGGGTCACTGGCTGTGGCATCACTGACTGTGACGTCACCCAGCTGAAAAACTCTGGTTATCACTTTTTACAATGAACGGCTAATTGCTGAGCTGTAAACTATTTCAGTTTGCTGTCACAGACAGTCATATATTATGTAAAATAGGATGCACTGTTTGTGACACTAAAACTTAATAAACGTATTTTCTTTCTTTCTTTCACATTAAGCCGATGGTCCTGGTCATCATCATTTATATTTGATAGTCCCCGTTACAATAGTAAACATCATCCATCATTGCAACATCATTACATTAGTAATAATCACGCTAAGCTCGCCTAATCGAATTGGAGCAACTTGGTATGTCTAAGCTCCATAATATCCCCCTCCTAAAAGGGAGGCCTGAGCCTTTAATAGGACCATAAATACAGGCTGATGATAAATTACGTTCTTATCAGCCCACACGGAGCAGATCAAGAAGGCTGGTTCAATTTCATCATGCAGAACTTCCAGAGGCATTATCTCGGAAACCGTTCGCCTTTCGGTTTCTACGTCCATGAGTGGTTCGTCCGCGTCAACCCTGGCCTAAGGTTCGCACTGGAGCGATTCTTAGACGTGGTCAACAACCTCAACGATGCGTTCATGGTAAGCATACATACTTTTATGACAATAATATAACATAGTACAAAAAATTTAAATTAAAGTATACTCGCACGAAGTATCAAAAAAAAGTAATCAGAAAATTAATATCATTGATCATTTGTTATATTTTAAGTGTCATTTCTATCGAAGGTAGGTTTTATTTTTTGACACAGTTATGAAGGTTTTTTTAGCGAGAAAGAAGGATTTTCGTTTCCTATGTCGTACTCTTTGGCTTGTCCTGGATGATCGTAAGTCATAAATTGGTTCTCGAAGAATATGCCCAACTTTAGCTAGTATCAATAAATCGTAACAATGTATCGTAATAAAATACTCTGTTGTCTGTCCTGCAAACAAGAAATGACTAGATACTAATCATCATAATTACTAACCTATATTCGGCTCAAGTTGAGCACGAGGACGAGTCTCCTCTTAGAATGATAGTCCACCACGCTAACCCAATGTGGATTGGCAGACTTCACACATGAAGAGAATTAAGAATGGTATGCAGGTTTACTCACGATGTTTTTCCTTCATCGTTAGAGACACGTGATAACAAAGGAGATGGTCCATTTCAGGTCTACTTTTGTACCCCGTATCATTAAAATTTAAAAGATACAAGGAGTTTATAAAAATCTAAATAAGTGAATAAATCTAATTAAATAAAAAGAAATAAATAAAATTAAAGCCCAAGTTTTTGAGATAAATCAAGATGGCGCCCTTAGAGCAACTATGACATGACAATTGAAACGACCAACGATGTCATGACAACTATGACATGACATTGAAAACGTCATCTTTCCGCCATTGTTACCCGTATTAGTGTTGCATTTCTTGGGAGAGAATGAATAATATTTCGAAAGAATTAAAGTAAATTCGTAGATTTGTATAATCAAAAATAGTTAAAAAAATATTATCTTTTATTTCCGCCAGGGTACAATGACTGATCCTGAGCTACTTACAATTTTGGACCATCTCCTTTATTAAATGCACACAATTGAAAAATTGGAAATGCATGTCCAGACCGGATTCGAACCTACACCATGCTAATCGAAGGCAGAGTACTAATACATGTACTTATTTCAGGTCAACGCTAAGGAAGTTACCGACTGGGTGCAGAATCCTGTGCCACTAAACGTGTACCGTCAGAGACCATGCCAGAACCGTTTACAGACCCAGTGCGGTGCCAATTTCTGCGGACCTCTGCGCGCTCCTACCGCAGATGTATGATACAATATTTTATTTTATTTATTACACGTTAACTATGGACTTCGTAAGAAGGCTCAGAGTCACACAGCGGGCGATGGAACGAGCTTTGTTAGGAGTGTCTCTGCGTGATCGAATCAGAAATGAGGAGATCCGCAGAAGAACCAAAGTCACCGACATAGCTCAACGAGTTGCGAAGCTGAAGTGGCAATGGGCGGGGCACATAGTTCGAAGAGCCGATGGCCGTTGGGGTCCCAAGGTGCTGGAATGGCGACCCCTAGTAAGCGCAATGTTGGTCGACCCCCCACCAGGTGGAATGACCACATCAAGCGAGTCGCAGGGATTCGCTGGATGCAGGTGGCTCAGTATCGTGATGTTTGGAAGTCCCTACAAAAGGCCTATGCCAGTGGACGTCCATCGGCTGATATGATGATGATGCTTACAGGTTAGAGTTTAATTTTGCAAAACTGCCGTAGCAACTCTCTTTGGGTACACACATCCACAGTCGTTTGTCGGTATATGTAAACTGGGAAGTTTATTACCCACGGACGTTTGTGTGGGTAATTTCCCACTTTTTGACGGCCTCCGTGGCACAGTTGTATGCCCGGTGGCTTTACAAGATAAAGGTTCGATCCCCGGCTGGGTCGATTGAGGTTTTCTTAATTGATCCAGGTCTGGCTAGTGGGAGGTTTCGGCCGTGGCTAGTTACCACCCTACCGACAAAGACGTGTACCGCCAAGCGATCTACGATACGATGTCGTATAGAAACCGAAAGGAATGTGGATTTCGTCCTACTCCTAACAAGTTAGCCCGCTTCTATCTTAGATTACTTCATCAATTACCATCAGGTGAAATTGTAGTCAAGGGCTAACTTGTAGAAGAAGAAAAATAAAACTCCGAAGCATTGAAAGTTAATAAATAGTGATATTCAATAATTGCGAATGATTCCCTCGGTTTTTAATATATTTTGCTTTGTTATACTTTACCATTTTACTAACAATTATTATATTTACAGAAAAACTACTACATGCAAGTGTGCAGTACTTGCCCGCGCGTCTACCCCTGGATTAACAACCCTCTTGGACTGTAAACATAAGATATACAGAAATTACTTATTTATGTTGATTTGTCAAATATTTAATTTATAAATAAATAAATCTTCCGAATTATAGAAATTGTTTGAAGAATTCTGAGTCATATTATTTTCCCCATAGGTTAGTAGGAAAGCAGCTCCATCTCCTAAGCTTATGTCTTTATAGATACTAATATTATAATGAGGTAAAGTTTGTAGGGGGTAATCTTTGGATCTGAACCGATTTTGAAAAAAATATTGTCGTACCTACCACAGATTAGATACTAGTTATTAACCACTTCTAAGTCTGAACACAGTCTTTATGACCAATTTGGAGGAGAAGTATATTCATTAAACTTATTGATGAAAATAGCAACGTCACTACAGTACCTCATTATCTATACTAATATTATAAAGCTGAAGAGTTTGTTTGTTTGTTTGATTGAACGCGCTAATCTCAGGAACTACTTGTCCGACTTGAAAAATTCTTTCATTTATGATGTTCTTTTATGAGCTTGGAATTATTTTAGACTTTCCCGTTATTCATTAGCATAAAACCAATGTTAGTGGATAATTGGCCAAAATTGAAGGTTCATTAGTTTTGAAGATTTTTTCAAAATTTCGAAAGTATTTATTTATAAATTACAAAACAATATGTTTGTGATCGTCACAACAAGCTTTATCGTTCGATATTTTTCACTCAATGCCTCTTGCAGTTTATATTTTTTTAATTTTCCATTTTCCCATAAAAGTATCCCCCATATTCTGAATCAATTCATCTTTTTACGCAATACCTCTTAGTTTGAGTCAGTAATTGAAATGTGTACCAGATTTAGTAAAACTTCACCTGGTCTCTAGTAGGTTCCGTTTTTTTTGGACATATTACGGAATCCTAAAAAAATTAAGCGTAAATCTTGTCAACAATCTACAATGACGTAGGTTACCGATTATCTAGTAGAACCACACAATAGGGGTTATCAATTAATTCATTAGAAGCAATTGTTTGATTGATAATAATAATCGAATGCTAAAAATAATAATGGAAACTTATTAACTTAGTGGAAAATAGTATTGTAGTCATCAATATCAGCCTGATATCAGCCAAATAAATGAATTCGTACGGTATACGTGTAAATAGTCACTTCCTTTAGCTAGTCGTACGACTAATCGTATGAATAAAAATAAATGAATTCGTATGGTTTACGTGTAATAATCGACACCAAGTGCCACGAGTCGCACGTGACAGTCACAAACGCCACTACAAGAAGCAAGAAGGGGCGACAAAAGTAGCTGAAGCGCGCGGCAGCTACTTGTGGCCGGTGGTCGACACTTGTGGTCGGTGGCTGCTACTTGTTTCACCCATACATGCAGTATCATAATCGCGCGAGTGGCGTGTTTCGGCGTTTTGTGTCAGCGTTTAGTGGCCGGTGCGGGCCACAAGAAGCGAGCAACGACGATTGTAGCATGTGGCGGCCACCGGCGTCACCTGTGTGCGGCGAGTCCTTATAAAATGTATGAAAACTACTGGAAATATGCCGGTAGCGGCGTTTTGTGGTTGTGGCCGGCGGCCCGTGTGCGGGAGCCCTAACACCTCAGACCAATTATTGTATAGAACCTGCCTCGCTAGACGTTACTTTTCTGTCAAACTATATGATCAACGATCTAATGCGATTATAAAAACTGTCTCTATAGAATCGATGTTAAATAGTTGTAATCGTGTTCTTCGGTTAAAGAGCTCCGTAAAAATACCTTTTTGTGTAATTGAATTGTGTAAAAAACGGGCAAAAACTTCTAGTTTAGTATAAGATATATACCAAATCTAAGCTCGTTTTCCTCAGAAAGTGACAGACAATTTTGTTCCTTACTATGAGTGCGATACAGGTCCTTCTATAATTGGTCTGAGCCTAACACATACATAAATTCTAGGTATGTATTTATATGTACAGTTTAACACTTTTTCGTTCCGTTACGACTCCTGCCAATTTCTACTGTAAAGTCCGCCTATCGGTCAATTATTCTCACGTTTCTGCTGCGCAAACGGCAGTGAAGACGTTTTAAAAGTCGAGCTGTCATGCACGCACCAATACACGTTCAGTCATAGTCGTGGGTGCTGCAAAAATGTGAGAATAATTGATCGTCAAAGGCGTGCGTAAGCTGCGAGTGTATAATTTGTATTAACAGTTATATTATTCAAGGTTCGTAAAAATTGAGTAACTTATTTTATTACAAAATCTTTTTAACAAAAAAATTTGATAGACTTCAAAGAAACATTACAAGTAAGTACTCAATAAAGCGAAAAAAAACATCGTACGATCCTTTCTATTGATCGGTTGGAAGGCGGTGCTATGCCAAATAGGCTCTTTAAGTTCATTTTGTCCTTTTGGCACCGCCTTATGACCGATTTGTGTGTCCTAGCATCGTAATCGCCACACTATGGGCAATATCGTTGACTTATTTCATTTACTTTGATTTTAACGCAAAACTACTCAACAATTTTTGTGAAATTTTAATGGGATCAATCTGGAAATATAGAAATCTGGAAAAAAATTGGTTCAGAAATAACAAAGTTATGAGGTAACAAACATGGAAAAACACACGTTGAATTGAGAACCTTTTTTGAAGTCGGTTAATAAAATATGATTCTCATCCACTAAACAAGTCCCGCGTAACCGCATTGGAGCAGCGTTGTGGGTCTAAACCCCATATCCTCTATCCTATGACCCTATGAGGAGGGAGGCTTGGCCCTGTAGTGGGCTGCTAAAATAAGCTGATAATCATGAAGCAGACCGATGAAAGTCGATCTGACTTGGGATCATAGATTACCTAACTGCTACCTAATCTATACCCTAGGCAATGTCACAGAACACACAATAGTGTAAGTAACGTGCTGTAAAAACCCCGTTAATAGATGCAGATCGATAGATTACTCATTAATCTTATCATTATTTCCTCGTATGTGATAATTGTTTTAAAAATAAGTAGATATTGAAACTCTTTGTGATCTACCTACCCATCTAGGTATCTCTGATAATGACAATGACGCCTAAAGTTACAAAAGTTAAGCTATAGCTTGGCAAGTTCGTTGATGACATGATATGCGGACGACGGGGGGAAAGGACTGCGCGGGTATGAAGTCGAGCGCGCAGGGCATCGCTATCGGGCGTGTTACGAACGAATTTGCCAAGCTTACGTGATCAAAATTTTGTGATACCCATAGTATAAAATAATTAGATAGCATTTTATTAAATTTAAAAAATTGTTTCGGAGAACAAATAAATGGTTCCTGTCATTGTCACCTGCATCTGAGAGTTAAAGAGTTAAAGAGTACTACCCTATGCCCGCCAACCTCCATTAAAACAGCATGGTGGATTTAAGCTCCATATCCTTCTTCATGAAGGAGGGCCTAACCCTGTAGCAGCCGATATAAATGGACTGGTGATAATCATTATATTAACAGATTCGGAATACAATAATTTATTGCTTTTTTCTGTCTTGTTATTTGTTTTTACTTATTTTGTGGTGTACAAATAAAGAATAAATAAATAAATAAATAAATAATAACCTACCTACTCAAAGGACACAAAGTACTGATTAGATACAATACCACATAAACTCAATTAACGATTTAATCAACGGATGTCGATATTGATTAGAATAATTAATAAATATCACATATTTCCTTTGTGTCCAGCATTTGCCGATCGAAGTACTAGGGCAATATGAGATCGGTGGTTGTGGTATTTTTAGTGGCAATATTTGCTCTCGCTTATGCCGAAGATGAACTACCCTTGGCAGAACCTTGTGACGCGGATTTATGCAAAGCTCCCGACTGCAGGTGCTCGAGTCAGGATATACCAGGAAATCTAGAACCTAGAAATACCCCACAGGTAATACTAATAACAAACATTTCATAGTTTATTAAGCTATCATAAAACTGAGGGCCTAGTAGCAATTTGAAGCTGTTACTACCGCGTTAACGTTACCGCGAATTTCTAAGGAATTGAAACAGCGCCATCTAGTTGCACTACTGCACAACTGTTTCAATTCCATATATATTCGCCTTTATGTTAACGCGATAGTAACAGTATAAAATATTGAAAACTCACACTAGGCACACTGTTCGAGGAAATGTCAAATGCAAGTTCTTGCGCGAATATGGTTCTGCTATGTAAGTTGGTACATATGATATTGAGCGATTTACCATGTTCTTTAACGAGCAGGGACTTCTTTTAGGCTTTTTTAGTAGAAAAGCTTTAAAGAATTCACGATAGAGTTAGATATATAGTTATTCTGTTACCGCCCGCACTGACGAGTTGGCCTCATAAGAATTCTTTGAATCATTCAGAGGGTAATTGAGCGAGTCGGTCGTCATGTCAGCGTGCGTATCAAAGATATGCAAGCGTATTAAGGATACAATCGCATTCGCAAAAGTTCTGTTTATTAGACAAACATGCTTGCCGCATTTAAAGAACGATAAGAACAATCTCATTTCATTCAAACAAAGAAAGCGCAAAGTTGTTTGATCCTCACAACGTGGCTTGACGACATCAAACAAAGTGTCGCTAGATACAGTCGGCAAAAACAGTGGTGTTTGAAAGTCTGTCTAATTTAATAATGATGATTAACAATTGGGAAAGTTTTTCGGAACATAACCTACTCGTTACTTTACGTTGACAACAGTTTATCTTTTACGTCGCACTCATCTCTGATAATATTAAAAATGTTTTTGGCTGGTGGGAGACTCCGACCGTGATTAGTTGCCACCCTACCGGCAACGACGTACCGAAAAGCGATTTAGCGTTCCGGTACGATGTCGTGTATAAATCGAAAAGAGTGTGGATTTCAATACTACACTTGGCAAGTTAACCCGAATTCGTCTTGGATTGCATCATCAGGTGAGATTGTTGCAAAGAGCTAATTTGAAAAGAATAAAAAAGTATGTTCTAAGTTCTAAGTTATAGTTGATTCATAAGAGACTAATTGTTAAGTTTTTATCCGAAAAATAACTAATACGACACCAAAAGCCTCGTCTAATAAAATTCAAAAGTAAACCATGTTTCATATTGAATTTATATACACTGTTTAATATTTTAAAGTTTGCGTTAAACCTTTTTTTTTCATTTCAGTTCGTCCTATTAACATTCGACGATGCGATCACCGAGCTCAACACACAGACCTACCGTTCAATAATCTATAGACGTACGAATGCAAACAAATGCCCCATTGGGGTCACTTTCTTCATGCACCACGAGTACACAGACTATATCATGGTCAACGAGCTATACAACCAAGGCTTCGAGATCGCCCTACACTCCATCTCACACAGAATACCGCAAGACTTCTGGCGATATGCCAGTTACGAGGAATTGATGCGCGAGATCGGAGATCAGAAACAACAAATTGCGTTTTTCGCAAATATTCCAGCTAACACAATACATGGTTAGTTTATTTTCGTTAGATTTATCAAGTGTAACAAAAAGAAAGTGTGCGTCTCGGAACGCTCGACCGATCTAATAACTAACTGCCGTACGCGTGAAAGAAAGAGAAGCCAGACAGAGTGTTCGTGAAGTAATGCGTTACGTTACGCAGCGGTTCACACCACCATAGGAAGTTATCACTTCCAGAACAAAACGCGTAACAAGAAGTGAGATTTGACATGAGAATTTTTTTATATAAAAAAAAATTAAATACGTCCTAGGACAATAAGTTCTTGACTTGTAACTGATTTGTATTGACTCTGTTTATTTTAGGAGTCCGCAGTCCATTTTTGCAAATGAGTGGAAACAATACTTTTAAAATGATGCAAAGTGCGGGTATCACGTACGATTCGTCCTGGCCAACTACTAGATTCACCGATCCGGGTATGTGGCCTTATACCCTGGACTTTGAATCTACGCAAGATTGCGTCGTCGGGCCTTGTCCTACCGCAAGTATTCCCGGACCTTGGGTGATCCCTATGATTACTTGGACGGATTTAGGGGGATTCCCCTGCTCTATGGTCGATGCCTGTTTCCATACGTAAGTATTGATACAGTAGGTATTTTTGAATATTCACTTAAAAACTGGCCAATTTTGCTTTGACAGTTTTAGAATTATTGGTAAAGAAAATTATACCTAAAGGTCTTTAAATATAGTCCAATATTCAATATCCCAAATTCAGAGCAAATTCAATCTTAATGATTGAGTTTAAGGTTGAAAGTTAAGATTTTTTTAGACCGGATACCGAAGATGAATGGTTCCAGTTCTTTTTCAAGAACTTCCAAAAGCACTACTTCGGCAACCGCGCACCCTTCGGGTTTTACATCCACGAGGCGTTCATCAGGCCTAGGCCACATGTGTGGAGAGCTATTGAACGGTTTCTTGATGTCCTCAACAACATTAATGACGTATTTATGGTGAGTTTATGACACGTGACAGCCAGATAGCTTCGTTATAAAAGTTTCATGTCACCCATGCATAGCTACCATATCTGTACTAATATTAAAAAGCTTAAGAGTTTGTTTCTTTGTTGGGTTAAACGCGCTAATCTCAAGAACTACTGGTCCGATTTGAAAAATTATTTCAGTGTTAGACAGCCTATTTATCGAGGAAGGCTAAAGGCTATATATTATCCCCGTATTCCTACGGGAACAGAAACCACGCGGGTGAAACCGCGCGGCGTCAGCTAGTGGGTAAATAAGGTAGGCAACTGTGGAATTTTGACCATAGTATTTTTTTACAATGAGAAATCTTATTCTAGTCGCCAACACATCGTTCGTGACATCACATCGCCTTGCTAAAGATGTAAACTTTGTGGCTTACTCTGCTTATTTATGGTAGGTGCTTGGGCTTTAGAAAATATGATGCAATTTATTTTAATTCTTAGGGTAGGTATTCTTTGTACTACTTTCATCGATAAGAATAATGAAGTCATCACACATGTTTTAATATGAATTACTGATAATATTTGATTAATATCTACAATACCAGGTAACGAATTAGTCCACTCCAACGGCCTCATACTATTAGATATGTTAACAACAAAATCGCCGCAAAAAATTACTCGATTAACGTGGCGAGTGTTCTCCGAGGCGCGTAACACTGTCGACCGGGCTGCTACTGAGTAGCCCAGGACCTCAAAACTTTTTTGAACTGCTTCAAATCACGTCAAGATGTTTTTCGACTATTTCTAAGATATTTTTATCTCAAATTAAAAAGATTATAGATTATATAACGGTGGAACGGTATAGGCGATAGTCAATTGGTTGCTTGCGTAACTGCACTAGCCAATGGGATGAAGTTGAACTTCATTAACAAACAGAATAATATTGATTGTAATTTTAGGTGAACGCGAACGAAGTAATAGATTGGGTAAAGAATCCAATTCCAGTCAACGAATATGTTAAGAAGGACTGCAGACGCACCACCCCAGCAGCGTGCCGCCCTACGATCTGTCCAGGTCTCTTCAGCGCAGACACAGAGGTACGCTTCTTTGAGTTTTTAAATTAGACTAGCGAACGACCCCAACTTAGTCCGCCCTCTCGTAAAATTCCACGGACGGAAACTGAAAGGGGTGTGGATTTTCAACCTCCTCCTATCAATTCAGCCCGCTTCCATCTTAGATTGCATCAACACTTACCATCGTGAGATTGTAGTCAAGGGCTAACTTGTAAATAAAAAAATCATTCCTTCAAATTAATTTAAGGCAGGGTTTCTAAAAGAGGGGTAACGCGAACCCTCTTTTGGAAACCAGTTCGCCATTTGACGGCAGGGGGTTCGCGACAAAATTTACGTAATGGTGGCTTGATAACTGAAACCGAGTCAGAATTAAGGTTAAAATTTTTCATAATTACTCCTAATATAGAATCCATTTGTGACAAGAAACAAGCACACCCATCACCCATCATCATCATCATCATTATTATAAAGACATTTCTTTTGGTACTTTATGTGTTACCTTTTATTCAAGTAAAAACCTTATTTTCTTCAACAGTCTAATCAATTATTTTCTTGCTAATGAACCCCTGCCCTAGTAAGGGGTTGGTTGTCACTTGGAAATTTTAAGAGGGGTTCGTGGAGCCGAAAGTTTGAGAAACCCTGATTAAAAGATTATATTTCTATTTGAACTAGTCACAGTTATTTTTAACAGAAAAAATCAGTTACAAATATATAAGTAAAATATAAGTTGGATGCGAATGTAAAGAGACGTTCGTTACAATAACTATTAAAAGGAAATAAGCTAACTATTAAAAGTAAATTAAAATTATCTTTTAATATAGTATTATGAAAATTTGCCTTTTTTTCAGAAACGATACTATATGCGAGTCTGCAGCAGGTGCCCTCGAAGTTACCCGTGGGTGAATAATCCACTCGGACTGTGAATCAATACTTACGAACGACTATGAAATACGAATGAATGTAATTAAAATATATATTTTTTTAAAAATCCAAAAATATCTCTAGTTCAAAACACACCAAAATAACTTATATTGGAGCAAAGTTAATAATCCCATATTCCTAATCACGGATTAAGATTTAAACTTCAATAGTCTCATAAAGTAAAGTAGACCTTATCACAATTGTTTAAAGTTCACTTGATCAGGTTTAAATCCTAATCCATGTTTATAAATAAGGCAGTTAGGTTAGTATGGCGAAGGCGGCAAAAGTAATAGATGATCGCAAAAACTAAAATACGATGTAAAAGGCTGTAGAGGTTCATGATTTGAATCGTACGAGATACGTAGTAGACAGGCTGATCGAAATACAGTTCTATAGCTTCGCAAGTTCGTTGATGACACCCCCATGATATGCGGGCGACGGGGGGAAAGGACTGCGCGGATTAAAGTCGAGCTCGCGGGGCATCGCTACCCCTCCCGGCCCTCGCGGACTATGTTATGAACGAATTTTCCAAGCTATAGACGGTAGATGTAAGCACAAAGTACTTCCCCGAACGAGCTAACACAACGATATGTAACTCTACTACTAAAAACAATCGGTGAAAATGGAAAAAAAACGGATCTTCTAATAATATTTTCATAGCTAGACGAAGTTTTATATTGTTTATAAGCGTTACGTGTATTTGCATCATCATCATATTCATATCAGACAATGGACGTCCACTGCAAAACATAAGCCTTCTATTGGGACATCCAAACATCACGATCCTGAGCTGCCTGTATCCAGCGACTCGCTGCGACTCGCTTAATGTCGTCAGTCCACCTGGTGACGGGTCGACCAACACTGCGCTTTCTAGTGCGGGGTCGCCAGCACCTAGGGACCCCAACGTCCATTGGCAACTACACAGCAACATTACATTTATATTACAAATACACAACAAAAAATAAACACAAAAAAGTAATTTATTAAAACTCAACAAAGTTCAATACCATGCAGGCACCATCAGAACTATAAAACATCTATAAATTAATATAATATAAATGAAAAACACTTTGATTCCTTTATGATACATTTATTGTATGCCTTTTACATCAAATAGTAACTATTCCATATCCAAAAATGATTAAGCTATTACATTTATTAGGTGTTGACAATATCGCACTATGGACGTGCATTATTCGTACCGTGACTTTCAACTATTTAAATTATTTTAACGATTTATTTTGAAGGTCATAGCGCACATCCACTTGAAAAAGAATCGATATCTGATACTCGGGTCGTTTATGACTCTCTGTATGAAACTCCTTACTGCAACGAGCACTAGTCGAAATGGAATGCAATCCCCTAACCTCGCCATCATTCAGCTTTGACGCTATATTACTACCACACCGGAATCGACATATCGGAGCTGCTGCTCTTTCATTGCGATGGGGCGAAAGAGACAGCTATATTTATGATTGCACTGCTATTGGTCGACAATATGTATTCTTTACTTACAAGATACGTCAATGCATCCTAATTCCTAGGCCGACGACGAGGCGATGTGTAAGGCTACATTGATACAATGCAAGTGATACATTAACGATCCCTTCTTCTTCTTCTTCTTCTTCCCTGGAAGAAGAAGACGATCCTTATCCAAGTTGATATGACGTGCCATGACTCTTGTTTGACTTGATGCATTATGCCGATTGCACACGTTTATATTCTTATCTAAATAACATTAACATTTGGTATGAACCTCTCTTGAGTCGATGGAAATCATTTAATATCTAATATTATAATTATTATATTAATAATTTAAAATGGACAAAATGCGATATTAATTTTAAAAACGAATTAATTACATATGTGGAAAGCGTTAGCTGTTTTTTATCTTTTTGTAATATTATAGGTAAATTATAATTGAATTCATTTTAGATAATTATATTAATGGTACGACTTGGGTATTTAAAATTTGTAGTTACATTAGTTGATTATTTTAAAATAAGGATTATCAGAATCAGGGTTATCAGTACTATAATAAGATAGTAAAATTCATCAACAATGTGCTGATGTGATAAAAAAGTGTATTTCGAATACAAGATACAGTTAGGCGCCATAATAGTACCTCGGGGAACACTCTGTGCTTTTGACAACACAGTAACTTATTGCACAGACGGCACCCAATGATAGATAGCTTTAATTAAAGTTAATGCACGATATACAACAACTATTCACTATGGAGTATTTACAACGGTTAAACCTACGGAAAACTATAGATATGGAAAGAATTTTGAAATTACGAAATACTAAATGTTTCCAGTGGGGTTAAGTTCTTAGAATGTATAAAGCTATCACAATCTAATTTAATAAATTACTAGCTTAATCCGATTATGTTTATTTACAATCAACAAATGACACTAAAACTAATCGAGCTTACTCCTCCCTTACGAGTAAAATCGTCGAAGCTGGTTAAAAAGATTTCGTTTCTGAGGTAGAACGTAAAAATAACTTAACTCTAATAAGTACATTAAGTACACAGTGACTATTTACAATCGATGATACAGTGCGTTAGAGAATAAAGTAATATATTGCCAAGAATTTATTCAGAATTCTTAACTTCACATTAAAGTTGCTAATAAGTCAAGGCAGGAAATTTTAAGTTACTGCTTATTTCAAGTCAAACAAAATAATAAAGTAAAACAAAGAAAAATTTGAGAAAAACGACCATTGGCAAAATATTACACTTTCTACTATTTCAATCAATTAGAATGAGTTTCATCGTTCTTTTTGTACTGATAAATAAAATAACCTAATAACGAAAATGGTATTTACAAATTTGCTTGTAATATTTACATTAAAGTAAAATAAATTAGTTGGTAATACTGTAAAATTTTTTAAAGCTTACAATCAGAGAAACATACTTAAAAATATAAGTAACTAAACATATCAGTCCGTATTTTGTAATTGGTGAGTCGCATGAAGCATTTATATTTGAGGAAATCGTGTAAGTACTTCATAAACAATTAACACTTTTAATGAATATACGTTAACATTGCCATCAGTTAATATTAATTAAAATGAATCATTAATTAGATGAGTTACTTTTTTAAGCATTATGATTATTAAGTACATCGATACCTTTTCATGTTTGAAACTGTACTTAATACTTTACTCCGTACCATTAAAAGTTCTTACTGATATAAATACAATATCATTAAGAACATTTGAATTTAATTCTTTTGAAAAATAACCTTGTGTTTTTTCATAAAATCAATCTTCTGATAAAATACAAATTGTGGTAATTTTAAATCAAACATATAACTTCACGTAAATCATTTACAAAAAATGTTCATCTTTATAATCAATAAAATCATTCATCCCTTTACTGCACGTGTGTTAAATTAACAGGTAAAAACAAAGTCTTTTTCAATTGCACACGTGGTGATCACGTTTGGATCTACATATTTCGCAATGCACCCGACAACACCAAACGAATCGGCATCTGCATTTCTCTTCATGGTCCCGCACTCGGGTCTGGTACCCGCGACCGCAGCAAAGCAATCGACACCCGTCCAAACCAGCCGACGTCCTATTACAAGTTCTGCCTCGCGTGCCTAATATCCCTAACCTAGAAAAAAAATACTAATTTATAAAATTTATTGAAATATATCAACAATTTAACAAAAGCATCGCGCCATTGACATAAATGTTGAAGAGTCACCATCTCCTTACCCTTATCCCACTCAAAAAAATCGGAAAAATATGTGAATCTTTTCCATTCGTCTCTATTACTCGTCAACTCATCATTCACTCCTTTTACACACATGTCCTCTTTCACACAATCCAACCATCTCTTCTTTGGCCTTCCTCTCCTCTTATGTCCGTCCATGTTGAAGAGTCAACAAACAAATTAAGCTAATGTGAAATTGCTTTTGTTAATTTTACTTTCATGCAGTTCAATACTGATTTCTACTTACTCGTCGTTCGGTTCACAGTAATCGGGAGAGTCCTCGAGATAGACTAGATCGGTTTTGTTCGGTTTCTTTATATCAGGATGCAGCGGTCGCAGTTTTCTTATATTCTTGCCTCTCTTCCTCTCTACAACCTGAAAATTAATAATTTAAACTCTTAGTAAACATTTTTACTTTAACAACTGCTTTTATGCCAAGAATATTTTTAATTGGATTTTTACTAAAAAGACTAACATAACACTCGTTCTTGTCACTTTATGTTAATATCCTGAGCTAAAGCAATAATAAGATTCACTTCGCAGAGTTCAGTTCTGCGCAGATAAAAGGCAATTGGACAATCTCTGCCATCTATGTATACTCTCTACTATATTTTTATTCTCCTGGGTTAATTTTTTCCCTAAGAAAATAAATACCATCCCGTTGCTAGCCAGGCAACACTGATTCTGCATTTCCTCATGCTGAACTACCTTGAATCTTTTTCCTGGCTGTTCTCTTTTTTCTACCTCCAAATCATAATAACTTGGAGCATCTTGGCCTACTTTCTTTAGTATTAGTTCATTCTTTCTTTCTGTCCGGTCTGTTTCTTTTATTTCTCCAAATCGTTTAGACTCTGAGCATTTCAGCGTACTTACTTTGTTTTCTTGTGACAATATCTATATACGTAATATGACATAGTAACCTTAACATGAGAGGCGCCCTCGTATCTGGTGCTCAGCACGTCGCCCACCAGCCGCAGCTGCGGCAGGCGGCGCCAGCACACGCGCACGGAGCACGAGCCCGACATGCCGTGGCATTTGCACACGCGCTGCATCCTGCCGCGGACTGCCTGCAACGTACACAAACACTTGCCAATACTACATTTTTATTTTTTTACTAGCCGACGCCCGCGACTTCGTCCGCGTGAAACTCGATGTAAACTTTCAAGTACCCCTATCCTACCCCTACCCTACCTCTACCCTACCCATACCCTACCCCTAGCCTACCCCTACCCCTACCCTACTCCTACCTACCCCTACCCTACTTTTCTGGTTGATTTTTTACACCTTGTGTCCGAAAAACCCAAATATTTTACGGAGCCCTATTTTTTTTCAAAATAAAATGTAGCCTATGTTACTTGTGGATAATGTAGCTTGCGAATGGTGACAGAATTTTTAAAATCGGTCCACTAGTTTTTGAGCCTATTCATTACAATCAAACAAACAAACAAACAAACATACAAACAAAGTTTTCCTCTTTATAATATTAGTATAGATAGTATAGAAAAAGAATATTTGCCATATCTTTTTTTTTAAATATGACTCATTCCCCTCCAACTAGTCCGGAACGATTGTATTAGGAGTGGACACGACAATAGACCTACGGGGCGGGGAGTGAACAACCACCCCTCGGTGATGAGTCGACCGCTCTTACTGGTACCGTTGAACTATTGAGGCTCTAATCTAACATTACTTCGTTACACTGAAATAATAACTTGGCTTTCTATTGTTGAAAGAATAATGTTCATGATATATCATAATAAAATCGTCACGATGCGCTCTTTAATTTGATACCCATATTGCAGTTTAATACCCATTTTTTTCACCTCGACTCTATAGGGTCTCATAGTCGTCGTTTTTTAATTTCACCTATCTAAGAACACTCGAGTTATCAACACGAATCTAAATAAATTAAATACATATAAGTATATAAGTAATAAAGAATATATTACTTACATACAACATACGTGCACATAGCCCTTCTAGGCAGTCGGTAAAAAACAAATGTGATTAGTAGCGCCATCTCTCGTGTCAAACTTGCTTTACTTCACAAGCTCCTACTAGTTAGTTCTTAATTATGCCGTAAAAAGATTAAATCGGCGCTGGGCTTACTCGTATTGTTTCGTAATTTAGTAGTGTTACTACAGATGGCGCTTTAAAACTTAACGACATGTCATTTCGATTACACTTTCCGTAACTCATTCACCAACTTACTCCCCAAATCAAGCGTGCGTAAAGAAGTTCAAATCAAACTGCCTTCAAATATGCCTGGACCACCATTTTTAAATTACGTAGCAAACCAGACACGAATATGCTTGTAGCTGGCAGCTTGTTGTACACAAGCTCCTTATGGAGCATGATTTTGATTCTAAAGGGCACTATTAACGATTTATAAATTAAATGATTCTAACGACGACTATTTTACGTATACTGCACCCGTAGTAAGAAGTAATTTGTAAGCTTCTTTCGTAAGTGTGACAATTTCCGAACGTAGGGATTCCAAGCCTTGAAAAGCAAATCCGCACTGCAAAGCACCGATATTGATATAATTCCACCAGGTGGACTAATACTATTCAACAGTAAACAAAAATAGCACGACTTACTCTGCGGCCAGCTTCATTGTTATGTAAGTTCATGAGACCTTCATCATTATCCTTGTCTTCTTTAGCATCTACAAAGTCACGACTGAACTTTTCTCCATATCTTATATCCTGAAATTAATGTTTGAAATTACGCATTACGTTCATCAGTTAAATCAAATCAAATTAAAACACATTTAATTCAATTATGCGTAGTTTACAAGCACTTTTGAAGTCACGTTATGATATGTCATGAATGATAATTACCAAGGGTATTTCAGGTTTTTCTTTCAAGACATTGTAAATAACAACTTTTTTGGTGATGATGGTGGTGTTACGCTCGAGTGTCTCTTAAAGCACATTAAACTGCCACTCCCAATCATTATTTACAAACGTCTGATACGAAGCCAGACATCAAATAGACCCATAAGTCTGCATAGAAACATCATGGGTTGCTAAACCACTACTTAATCAAGAAAAGGCTGGTACTTAATCATTCGTATAATGATGATGATGACCATAATAATTTACCTCAGAACAACCACCCCACTGCCAATGCCGCGGCGTTCGCTTTCTAACACGAGCGTCACAGGAACACTCGTTTAGTTCGCCCCGACTGCACGCGCGAGCAACTGTGTGAGCCAATGCTGCTGCTGACAGAGCGTGGACGAATGCAGACTCGCGAGATTCTGTAACACACGAAGAATATAACTCACTACAAACTGTTATTAACTAGCGTCGTTTGTCCGCCCACGATCTCGTTAATTAAGGTTTTTTGAAAATTCCGTTCTTAGCGGACGTCTCCTAACAATAAACTATACCTACTGCTGCTGCAGCAGCCAAATTTTGTCTTTGTACGTCAAGTGGTTATCGACGTTGCGTGATGAGTGACTTTTCGCTTTTATACTATAAATAAAGATAAAGATAAACACTACCCTAGACACAAATATTGTAATTAGGGGAAGGCCGCATAAATAGATTTCGACATGACAGCACATTTCTGTCTTAAAGCTAAAGGAGCGTTTACTAAAAAATACAATCTTAATTAGCTGTAAAACTGTCAAACGCTTTTTTATATCCAAAGTAAATAGACTTCGACATACCTAATATTCTAGTATTAAAATTTGAGCTCCAAAAAAAAAAAAAAAATAGTTCACTGACCGACTGTATTTGGAATACCCAAAAACAAAGATCCGTACAATGTCGAAATTGGGTGGCAAATAAGCTAACTTCCGTGATTATGTATAAAGCACTATGGGTCAAACAACACTGGTCATGCTACCAGTGGGATACGTTAAACAAACTGAGCAACTCCGTCAACAAGTACACACGTGATCCCAGTAATCGACATTTGAAAATAAACAAGATACATGAAGAGAAGAAATTCCTTGAACACAATCTTGAAGTGGGCTATCCCATATGTCTGACACGAAACATAGTTCATAAGGCGCCTTTAAAACAAACAACTGACTTTAGTGATTGCATTGATCAGTTGTTTAAAGTTTCACACTTTTTGCTTAAAATATAACAATGGTCTCAGAGTCTGTAAAATAAAAACTGGAAGATTCTTAGCTCATGCTTCTACCATAGCTAAGACAACCATGAAATATATTGGTGGGTTTGGAAGGTTTCAAGGGTCACGTAGGTCTGGATTATTATACCAGGCTCTCATTATAATCAAACATATGACATCTAAATAAAGCAATTAAAAATAATATCGTTTAGAATCTATGTGTAAAACAATCAACTAAAATGAAATTATAGCTAGCGTCGGATGTTTATATCACATCATACTTTGACATGATAACAATGGATTACATATTGTTTAGATCAATTTATTTGGATACCTGGCGTAGACAGGTGGTGGGCTTAGTTTACATTTTAATTATTTACAAATGTATAATTTTTGCATTGTTCAAAACCTGCATGTTCTAATCATAACATTTTGTTTAATTCTTTTAGATGTTTTCATGTTTCTAAATAGCGTAAGAAAACCAAGTTTGTTTTAATACGTCTTCAACTGAATTTTGAATTTGAATTCCTTGAAAATACTAGCCTACATTGAAAACAACTTAAGTGCTAATAGTTCTTACAATAGCATCGGTACGCACGTTAACATGCTCGTCAAGTCCAAAATTAGGCTTACTTGCATTCAGATTGGTATATAAACAGCTATGACGAACGAGACTGTTCAGAGAGTTCGCCAACATCAAAGGGCATGTGGCGTTCACTTAACACCATCCTTTGAACTGGGATCACCGTTGAGGTGAGGATTGCAAGCGATAATTGTTTAAGTATTTACGGCTCGCTTTGAATATGTATAATGTGAGCGGAAATTTTAAATTTTATGGCTCGCAATTGCAAAGCTTATAACTCTGTTTACCGTTAATCGTTAATTTTGTACTTTCGGTTTATTTGTAACTGTTCAAGTGTAACAAGAGAGACTGAATTGAATTTGAATTTGCCTTTGACGAAAATCTAAGTTGAAATGAAATACTACTTACTAAATTTTAGCACTCCGCCGAATATATCAGTGGAATTGTCGACGGTACTACAGTTCCAACGGCTATTCCGAAATTGATGCTGACATTCATCAATTGCCTGTTGCGCTCCTGTTTGTATCACCTGATACAAAAAAATCAAAAATATATATAATGAAACTCAATTACATCTTTATGTATAAACTAGCTGACACCGCGCGGTTTTACCCGCGTGGTTCCCATTCCCGTGGGAATACGGGGATAATATATAGCCTATAGCCTTCCTCGATAAATGGGCTATCTAACACTGAAAGAATTTTTCAAATCGGACCAGTAGTTCCTGAGATTAGCGCGTTCAATCAAACAAACAAACAAACAAACAAACTCTTCAGCATTATAATATTAGTATAGATAAATAAACGTAATGGTATATCTACTCATATTGATATAAGTAAATCGTAACGACACCTAATCAGTAAGTTAAATATTTTCTGGCAGCATATCTTTTATTTTTTAGACAAATTCACAAGCGTCTACTAGTTAACTTCTTGTCTTAATACAAATAAAATAGGTTAGTGTTATGCAAATTTTAATACACTTTTTTTAGATATATGCTTTATATCATTGTATCGAAGATCAACGTCCTGACGTATTAATATTTGGCTAAGAGATGCGGGTTCTCTAAATATGATCAAGAGGCCCCTGATTCAATTTCCGATCATCAATTTAGTACTTAGGGGAAAGAAAGTTAATCTAGGGCATTGTATACGTCCTAATAATCATGTACAGAAACATTTTAGATGAGTTCATTTTAAACTTGTACTAGATCAAATGATCATATACTACAAGTATGAAATTATCCATTATTTTACGTTCACTTGACTGTAATTAATGTAATAAGTAGAGACAGGAAAAGATAAACAGACAGTAATAATAACTAATCTAAACTAAAATGGTAAAACAAATAAATTCTTTGTCTTTATAACCAATACAATGTAAAGATGTAAACTGAAGCTGAACTAGAATACAAATTATTGTTAATCTGTATTCGATTACTCAATTAATGTAAAATCGAAACGAATATTCCATTAAGAGCATAATGTACATTGGAATTTTATCTCGTTTGCCATCTTGAATAAAAATCTTCTTGTACATAAAGATTTTATTTCAAGAGCGTCATTTCAGTTAATTGCTATTTGATGAGCCGTTTCGATTTTTACTGTTTTAAATTTACTTTTTACATTTGTTACTTTTATATGTAAATGTACTTTTAATAAAGCTTTAAATGAGATAATTATTTCAGAGAATATGTTTTCGAATGCAATGTTAAAACATTTTTTTAACTTAAGTCAACCAATTTAATTAGCGAAATTCAATCGTCATATTTTAAATTGTTTTTCATATGACGCCGATCGACTTCAATTTATAAGTTAGTTTATAAGTTAATGGAAGTTTTTCAATAAAAGATAAATCAGCTCACCTGTACCATTTTATCAGAAAGCATACATAATTGCTTTTGTCGTTCGACGAGATACTCTAATCTATGGCAGCTTTCTTTGTGCAGTATTGTAAAGGTTTCCACAGAGGTGTTAGACGATTGTACAGGCCTATTCGGTGCTGCTAAATTCCTGGAACAAACGAAAAAAATATTAAGTCTCTTGCATTAAATAGAGCCCTCAGAAGCCTACAAAGGTACTATACGAGCAGTTTTATGTAACTTATAAAGTCACTTTAATATAAATAGCATTACAAACCTGATTCTACAAGAAGACAGTAATCAGCATTATTATTTCAATTAAGGTAAACCAAATACGAAACCGTAATAAAGAGAAATTAAAATAAACATAATTTGCATAGTAAATGATGAGATGAGATACCTCCATAAGTGGAATGTATCTTGTTATACTTGAATGAAAGCAAACACCCATCCCGGCTCTCGGCAAATATGGGAGACAGGATAATTGTTAGTGAAATAAACATAGCTAATTTGCTTGCTCTGAAATTCCACCCACCTCAAGAACCGAGAACGAGTTCCATACTATAAATAACAATGTTAAACATCATCGTCTGACAATTCAAATGAAGTGAGCTTAGTGAGAGCACCCTCGTAAACAATGCATGTAAGCTAAGGTAATTAGTCTCGAGACGTCCGCTCCGTACGAACTCTGGCACTCGAGTGCGAAATGCCACTCGAAGAAAACAAAACTCGCTATTACCTACCCTCCGCTTTTGTTCTTTAAAAAAATTCTCTATTCAAACCGGCCAATGGGAACGGGCGCGCCACAGTACGTTGATTGGCCGACGACCTCCCTTGAGTGCAAGTGGAAATAAAAAGTGCTCGGGTAAATGAGGCGCGCTGTCTCTTTTTGTCTTTGGCAGGACGCGTATGTATATTCCGCTCGGTTTTTCGTTTTAATTGCAAACATGAGAGGATGTGTAAAGGGTTGTAAGACCTTGAGTGCCGCACGTGCAGAGACTGCGGCATCGGGGAAGCGCATTCAACTTGTTTATGGGGGGAAGGGATCTTGTTTATGTCATCCATGTTGTCAGATGGGGGTTACAGCGTAATATTGCTGTGTGACTACCTAGTTAGCTCGCCGACATTCATTATGTGGGTCACTTAAAATGAGTACTTACAGTATACATACACAGTACTCAAATTGTTAAGTATTTTTTATAATATAAATGACAGACACACGAATAAAATTCCGCAAAAAATAAATAAATAAAATGAAATTGAATTTCACATCGATAGCTATTAAATCTTATAAGACATGATTTTAGCTTAAATTGTGTTTAACGACGTTCAGCCTCGGGTGTGCTATTCACTAATTTCTATAATCTATCAGCGTTGCTCGAAATGCAAACTAAATAGTCGCGTGCCGTGAAGCTATAAAGCTGGCAACACTGACAAATAGTTTACCCACTTTACGCCTGCGGGTTATTTCTATATTGCGGGTTATTAGTGTATTTTTATTCAAAAACTAACGGATACGGAGACGGAACGAAATAATATAAGTAAATTGTTCCAACTAAAAAAATCACATGAAAATCTGATGAGTTGCAGATATAAAAGTCAACAAACAGACCAGGATAAAGTATACTAATATGTACCCGATAAATGTACTCATTTTCATCCATACTCGTTGATTGTACGAAAAAGAACAAAAAAAAACCCCTCTTTATGTGTGCATTTTATCAGAAAAAAGTGTCAGTAAATATTTTCCTTTTAAACCTATTTTAAAAAATGAACATTTCACCAAAATTACATTAAATCCTATCCTAGAAACATTTCAAATCTCTGAAAAAGTCACTGCTACTTTCAACTGTCCCATTCAGTATTTCCAACAACAAAAGAAGCACGCTTTTCCGCAAAACCTAGAGAACGCTACTTGGCACCGCTTCAATTTGAAAAATGTTGTTTTAAGGACCCTTTAGCTAGTTTAAAGAAGAAAATATTTTTTTTTATTCCTTTTTATTGTTTAATCATTTAAAGTTTAAGTTTGGTGGGGTTTTTTAAGGAGGTACTGTTGAATAGAGTAGTTAAGGAACAACTTCTTCGCTACCTCATGTAAAATAATTGTACTGGTTCAGAGGCGGTTACTTGGCAAATACATGAAGGCAACAGTTTACTGAAGTTTCGGGTCAATTTGTTTACAAGCTTATGAATAAATGCAATGCAGGACAAAATAAAAAAAAAACATTAGATAATTAATGATAACTGTAAGACGGCACCTGATGTATTAGGAGAGTACTGATAAGAGTCAGTTTATTTCATATTTTTAATCAGAATTTTTTTTTTTTTCGAGTTGAGTAAGTGCCGATAGCTCCATGTGGGACCACTACGGCGACACCGAGGGGTTTGGGCGAGCGCAGAAGCATCGCCTGATGAGACCCGACGGCTGAAATAATTATAGAGGACAGATCGACTCTCTAAGGGCGTCTCCTATGAGACTCGGACCTCGGCTTAGAGGGCCATTCGGCAGGGGGTAACCGTGACCTAAGTGAATCAGTCCGGACGCCCCCAAGATCGTGAGTTAGAAAACTCACGTCCGGGTGACGTTAGATATCTGGGACCTCGTCAGAAGTGATTAAATGAGTGAAAGCTTATTAGTAGGTGCTTTGATAAGGTTTTGCTTTTTAACCTTATTGAACTGAATCAAAGATGATACCTCAATGATCTTTAGGATTAAAATGAATTTATCTTTGTAGAAAGTTACGATTTATAGCTATAATACGAGTACACAGTCTGACCTTAGAGAGTAAAATTTTGAATCAACATTTCAACAAACAAAATAATTTATTTGAACTTACACCACAGTCCCACTAAAGTATCTATTGTGGCAAGAAGTCCTGTTAGCATTCTATCGTTTATAGCACAATTCGCATCATAGTGAGAAAAATGTAACTCGTGCGCAATTAAATTAAACTCTATTATATTAGAATAGAGTTCTAAATTGTATATCAATTTTGCTATTTGGTCACTAACCAATGTTAAACGAAGATGTCTATTACAAAAAGTGACCCAAAAACCATACAAACTGGTACTTTAATATACTATATACATACATACTATTTACAGATATATTGTTTATCGATGAAAAGAGTTATTGTCAATTACAGTAAAATAAGATCATTTTGTCGTGACGTCACTTTTAAATTTAAAAACAAACTATAATTTTTTTTATTGAACAAAAATCAAATAAAACATTGTAAATAGAATTTATAAATTTACATTATATACCTGCTGGAAAAAATCTCCCATACTTTTAATAAATCTATTACCATTCTTTTGTTACATTTCAACAACGTTTTAAACCTCTATTCATACCTTTGATTTGTTTGTACCTGTACCTTTAAGGATACAAACTGGATCCACATTCCCTAGAAGAATATATTGATGTCATTGAAAATCGAAAAGCGTAACTAAATTGTATTTTTTGAGCAGCTTTGCTCCCTATACGACCTCCCACTTTGCAGCCAGAGCACCTAGTAATTTAAAGAAGTCTCTACAGAGGTATACATAATCGTCATCAACCCATATTCGGCTCACTGCTGAGCTCGAGTCTCCTCTCAGAATGAGAGGGGTTAGGCCAATAGTCCACCACGCTGGCCCAATGCGGATTGGCAGACTTCATACACGCAGAGAATCAAGATAATTTTCTGGTATGCAGGTTTCCTCACGATGTTTTCCTTCACCGATTGAGACACGTGATATTTAATTTCTTAAAATGCACACAACTGAAAAGTTGGAGGTGCATGCCCCGGACCGGATTTGAACCCACACCCTCCGGAATCGGAGGCAGAGGTCATATCCACTGGGCTATCACGGCTCATATCCACTGGGCTGGGTATACATAATACAGTCATTAATATTGGGTATTGGAATAAACTACTCAACCGATTATTACCGATTATCACCGATTATCACAAATATAGAATCCTTCGTAGTAATTATTATTATACTTACTATTTTACATCAAGTTCTCCAAACAAAAGACGGACCTATTAATGCATAAATTTTAACTATAAAGGTCTTAAAAAAACTAAGGGGCTAGGCTAGGCCTTTCACGGAGGTAAAAATCGACATCTATTATGACCGTCAAATAATAGCACAAATGACATTTTCATAGGACAGTTTCAAGGACAAGGAATAATTTAAAATTTGTTTTACTAACTATAATTAATAAAATATAATTAATATAACATATAATTTTATTTTTCGCTTTTCAGTTTACTTGGAACGTTTTAATGTTTTTGAACTCGGTTGAATTCTTTTCTACATTTTTTTTTTTAAATTAAATATCGCGTGTCTCAAACGGTGAAGAAAAATCATCATGAGGATTTTAGTAAAGCATACCTGAGATTTTCCATAAATTATCTGCGTATGTAGTCTTCCAATCCGCATTGGACCAGCGTGGTGATCTTCCAGCCTAACCCCTCAACCGTGCTCAACAGTAAGCCGAATATAAGTTGATAACCATGATATTTTGTCAGTTATAAATCCACAATTAAAAAGGTGTGAATTGCTGAATTCCGAATTCAAAATAGCCAAAGCTTCCGCCCAACCGTGACAAAATCGTCAATAGTCTTTTATGATGCCGCAAGCAACGCGTGAAGTAACGTTTAAAATGTTATGCCGGTTCCACATTAGTGCCGTGAATTTACCCACGGTGTCCCGCCATGAATTCACAGCACGAGTCCATGCCCTCCACATACACAATCGTTTGAAACTCGCCGCGAATTGACGTAGAATCTGCTGCAGCAATAACTTTGTTACTGCTGCAGCAAATATAAATACTGTGAATGTGGATGTGTATGTGTGAACGCCGCGCGAAGGAGGCGCGAACCCTTTTTCGCGGGACAAAATACCGACTCTGATCGGGGAACAGGCGTGAACGTGCATGTGAACCCCGCGAAAACCGTCTACATTTACGTTCGCGCCTGTTCACGGAGTTTCACGGCACTAATGTGGAGCCGGCATTACCTGCTTCGTTTGTTGGCCCGCGTGTAGGGTCACCGCCTCGCTAGACTTCCTTATTACAAGCGAAAGTAGCTGAGCAATATGTTTTACAATGTCCTTAAACATATAAAACTTTCGTGTCACATTGTTTCTTCGCGATTAAAGATTAATAAAATAATAATGAGCCGTTTAAATAACATTTTCAACTTTAAGAGAGATAGTATTTATTTTAATCAATAATTTATAAAAAAAGTCCAGTTTTTTTTAATTACATGTATTTAAAGTCGTACGATAGTACCTCAACCTCAAGACATTAATTGTAGATGAGAATGTCCTCTAAATTTTTTGTCAAATGAACTTTAATATAAAACCCATAGTTTAGTAGAAAAATGTAATCCAAAAACTTTTTGAGTTTCCGAGCCACTTTCGATGTACTCAAGTTAAGCTTGTTGGTTGGTTGGTTGGTTGTTGTTACCGATGATTAAAAAATCTCGAGTCATGTAATTCTTTTACAAATCATATAGGATTTTTTCTAGATTTCCTGTTCAATTACTTACTTTCGTTGATGTAGGTAAGTATGTACTCGAAAATACAATATATAACTTAGTCTATAAAATGTAAAAAGTAGTATATTTCTATCACAAAGTAAGTTTATCATCATGTACTAAACCGATATCATCAAGTATCACCAAAACCATATCATATTCATCATCAGATCATATCTCGACTGTTATCTTTTAGTAATTAGCCTAATTATTGTTATCGCTTCGGGAAAAACATTGCATATTGTTGACGAAACGCGGCGCTTGTGTGTGTTCACCAAACGTCGCGGTTTTAGTGGGATTGCCCCACTTCCAGCACGACTCGATGTTTCGATATCTCAAAAAGTAGTTTACTGAGTGCCACATTCTCTACTGTGAAAGAATGACACTCACGAAACTGATAAACCACTGTGTGAAAACAACTAACCTAATTACTGTCATTCGCTTGTCATCACTTCTGTAAAAAACTGTAAAAAAAGAGAGAAAGCCAGCGTACCTACGTACTGTTTGGGTTCATATTCGTTCGTCACCTTTTTCTAGTGGAAATCTAAAAATCTCGTATGTTATTATTCCTGACTACTGTAAACAAAAACGCAAAAGCGTCACAAATAATAAATTGACGAATACCTATTTGTGTACCTAACTTAAAATACCTATGACATATTTTTTTTTTTATTTAAATTTATTATTATTCAACAACATTTTCTATTTGAACCTTATTTAGAATAATTCATCATGACATTATACATTCATTATCAACCCATATTTGGCTCACTGCTAACTCCTCTCAGAATGAGAGGGGTTAGGCCAATAGTCCACCACGCTGGCCCAATGAAGATTGGCAAAATTATATACTAAATATGTAGTTATAAAGCGATATCAACTTGTCCTGATTTTATTTTGTCACTTATGTGTATCTTAATTAGATGCATTTTAAAATTAAATCTTATCTACGTATATGATCTTATATTATCTTTTTATGACGTTAAATATTGTGAAAGTAAAGGCAAACAAATCAGTAAATTTATTAGCGAATAGTTATTTTTTTTTATTGTACCATTATATTTTCTACTCATACTATAAATAACAAACATTCATAGCAAAAGATTTTTAAAGAAAAATTCTTTACATTCTTTACCTATCAGTCAATTTAACGACATTGCCGTGTAAAATACAGGCGGTTTTTTAGTATTCGTCATAGCTAGGTTTACCAACTATATGAATTTGTCAGGACTTTTTTTTTTATTCTTTACAAGTTAGCCCTTGACTACAATCTCACCTGATGGTAAATCAAATCAATGATGGTGGTCCGATAGCAAAAAAAATATATTTTTCTGAACGAGCATTATTTCATAACATAATGTAATTACTGTAATTACGAGTATAATATACGTTATACAAATGACAAAGACAAAACTTGTGAATACTGCTAACCGACACTTATCAGAAGGTCTCAAAGTTTATTTCAGCACCTTTTCATATGTGTTGGATAATCATCTATCCGTAAGTTTTGTCACTATATTACCCTATGTCAAGTGACCAAGACAAAATTTGTAAATAAGATACCCAACATTTATCAATAAGTGAAATGGGCCCTTAATAGCAGGCGTCCACAGATCGGTATCATCGTACGCTTCGCATCAAACGGATTTTAAATTTAATGGTGGAAAAAAATCCGTTCAATGCGATCGGTACGATGCGGATCAGTGGACGCACTTGACTATACAAAGAATACTAAAATCCGTTTGATGCTATGCGTCCAATGCGGATCTGCCTGTCGTAAATGCCAGTTTCGCCACCAGTAACAATATAGTTAAACTATTTGATACTTATCAAAAGGTGGTAAAACCAGCTTTTAGTCTTGTATACCAGTTATTGTAAAGTTTCCACCGCAGTACGCAGGAAGGTAGGTTACCCTACATACGTCTGAGTCACAGGTGCGTAGAGTCACCCTTCGATTGCGCTGTTTATATGCAATGAATATTGACTCCCTGTTTAATAAGTTATCACTTTGGATTTTTTCGACTACCTTCATTTGTTACAATTATGTAAATCGATAGAAATAAATGTAGATAGGTGTGCTTATTTATAGAGCAGTATTTCATACTTTATTAATATAATGTAGTAAAGCTGTTTGTCGCCAAAAATAATACGCCAACGTATTGAAGTGGTGGGTCTGAGCTCCATATCCTTTCTCCTATAAAATAGACTTATTATAATGAGAGTTGTTTGAGTCAAATTCTCTAAAAGGTCTAAGGAAGACCTAGTTACCCCCTATGACATAGTTTCAATGAATGTAGTTCAGTATATGAGACTTTATCATCATCATTATCATCATCATCATCATCATCGTCATCATCATCATCATCATCATCATCATCATCATCATCATCATCATCATCATCATCAATTTTGTTTATGTACAAAATATAAAAATATCCGCACTAAAAAAATTTTCTTCCTGTATATCTTCATCATTATCATGGACGTCCACTGCTGGACATAGGCCTCCTGGATGGACTTCTAAACAAAACGTTCTCGAGCCGCCAGCATCCAGCGGCTCCCTGCAACCCGCTTGATGTCCTCGGTCCACCTAGTGTGGAATCGACCAACACTGCACTTTCCAGTGCGGGTTCGCCATTTTATCACCTAGCGCCTTCAACGTCCATCGGCTCTTCGAACTATGTGCCCTGCCCGTTGCAACTTGAACTTCGCGATTTGCTGAGCTTTATCAGTTTCTTCCGCGGATCTCCTCATTTCTCTTTCGATCTCGCAAATAAACTCCAAGCACAGCTCGCTTGAGGCTTAACTACCTATCTACCTATAAATCATAAGTTGCCGACGAGCATAGAGCAGCGTATTTTAAGACGTCTTCCTTGTATGTTCAAAATGTTCTATTACAGGCGATGGTATACCACTTTTCATCAGAATATCATCATCATCTGCATTTTCCATCAACTATTAGTAATAAAAAAACGAAACAAAAAGCGATCGCCCCTGCTTAAATAACGAGCAAGTCAAACATAATTACACTCTACCGGCTTCATTACTATGCCACAGCATAGAAACGAGTATACTGGTGTCAGGTGCTTTCTAAGCGAAATTGTGTTAGAAAAGTTTCATACATGAATAAAAAGCCTAGAAATTTGTAAGAGTGAAATTATTTTAAGCAGGTTACTATGGCCATGCTCTGATTTTAGAAACTAGTGTGTAGCGAAAATTTTTAAAAAGTGGCACATTTTTTTGATTTAGAGCGAAAATCTAATCCAGGTCGCAGTGGTCGCGTTCCAGTTGTTACTTTTTAATTGGCAAAAAATGATAATAAGGAATGGCTCCTTATAAATAATAATGTAAAGTGTGTTTATTATATTTTACAAGTTGCCCTAGGCCACAGAATAAAAAATGCACTTGAAGCTTCACACAATAATCCCACTTGCATTGCCACTATTTTAGAATAGATTTTATGCGTAGATACCCTCTTTCACTTAAGATTTAATTAGTTTACGTAATTCATTAGTAAAATGAGGAATTTTGTTTTGGACTGAATTGTATTTTGGAGTTGTTGAAGAATATACATTTATATTAATAATAATAATCAAAAAGACTATAAAAATAGAGGTAAGTAGAAAGCAATGTGGGACCAACGCAATGAATCATAATTTTTATTAAGATGATTTTCTTTTGATATCAATTTTGTAATTAAAAATCTAATTACTAGATATAAATAGCAAACGTACCAACGAAGCTTAATTAGCAATTTATTATGTAATAAAATGCGCTATCTCCGCAATAAAGTGAAAAGCCAATAAACACTTTATTGAAAAAAATAAAAAGCTCATGAAAATGAACTTTACGGTTAATAAAAGGCGACTATATTGAGTTAAAGCGATTTAGTATCGTGTTGATTAGATAGATGGCGCTAGCTGATCGTAATAAATTTTATAAACACGGTATTAATGTTTGATGCAATCATTATAGAAAATATTAGTATGTACAGTACATGTAAAAGTATATGTATACCAGGTATCAACTTATATTTCATTTAATACTTTGGAACCAACTTATCTATTCAGTAATGGAATGAAATGAATTGGCCTGCCGCCCTGTTGACTTTTGCTCTTCAGAATGACGTTACATAATTGACTCTATTACATTGTGTATATCTACCTGTTGTAACTCTTCATTTATGGATAATCAATATTATAATAAAATCGATCTTATTCGGCTGAATACAAATAGTAGGTACCTACAAGTTGATAAAATCAATTGTCATTGAATTTGCGTTACTTTGCGATAATTCATAATGATTAATTAGTAATTAATCTAATTTGAGAAAAACTGAAAAATATTCAACGTTTTCTTGTGGATAAACTTAATTAACCATTATAATAATAAATTTATATAATTACTCAATTACAAAGTAATCAAATAACACAATAATAAGATACAATAGGTACAATAAATAAATGTCAAACGGTAGATATATCTAGTCCAATACGAGTAAAGACGACGATTGTCTTTAGTATAAATTATAAAACGTTTAATAATGAAAGGCCCACTAAATACAGATGTTAATCAAAAAGGAGATAGTAAAACATTATTTAAATTATACTTACTGTAGCTCGATAGTTTAAATATTACGAAACTAGGTATATTTTAATGTCAAAACAAAGCTATTGCAAAAAGATTTTATGATATCCCATATACAAAACAACTACAAAACAGCACAAATCGTGATTTACTGCCGTTTAAAGTACTTATTTATATTAATAATATGTATTAGATTTAAAGATGTTGAGCGCTTTATTTTAAAGTCCTCGATTCCGATACGATCACGAATTAAATATTTAGGTTTTAATGTAGGTATTATAAATTATTTTTTTAATATACTTTATAGAGGACCGAAGGCAAAAGCTGGATTATTTAACTCCAAATCGAAACTTTTGAGCCCAAAGGGCTTTATTTAGTTTAGGGTTGTGTGTGCAGTTAAAAGTATATATGTTATAATTATTGTTTAAACATTAGATTCATTCTTATTGATCCACAACTTAGGACCTCTATGAGCAATATGCTGAATGATTTAGCTTGAATTTACACTACTTAAAAACCATCAATGTAACCGGTATAAATCTTTCCGAATGACATCATATTAATATATTTTAAACAGCATAGTCAGTAAGTCCCAGTGTTTGCTATTTATTGAATCCTACTAATATTATAAACAAGAAAGTTTGTATGGATGTATGTTTGTTTGGATGTTTTTTACTCTTTAACGCCGCTACTAATATAGTTATTTGCCTGAATTTTGAAATCGAAATTGATTTTATTCTGGATTAACACAAAGGCTACTTTTCATCCCGGAAAAATCCATGGTTCTGGCGGGATTTGTGAAAACCTAAATTCCACGCGCATGAAGTCGCTGGCGTGCGCTAGTAAAAAATAATTAGCAGCAAATGTATTATCCTCATTGTTAGTATCAGTCTACTTATACTGTCAGAGCCAGGTGTATTCATACAGGAGATGGGACTTGTTTCATAGGTGCATTCGTAGGCTCAAGATACGACCCAAAATCGTATCGTATAAAACTTCTTTTGTAGTTAATTGTAACGTTTCCTATTGAATTCAATACCAATAATACGTTTCTCGTGCAATATAAATGGCTCGAGTACTAGCGAATGTCACAATCTATCAATTTATTGTTGGCTCTCAGTTTCCCAAGCTCAAGTTTGACCTTTGAACGAGACATGTCACAGTGTAGCATTGCAGTATAACTGAACTATGAATAAGCATAATAAATATCAGATTTAATTTATCCAACATTTAATTACTATGCCTGCACTGAATGAGTATTAGATATTTGTAATAGACACAATACAATAGAGTACTTGCTTTAATTCGCTCATTCCTGCGTACATAATACATAATCATCATCATCATCTCCTTTGTCTTATTCCACGACGAATGGAAAAAAATATGTAATTTTTTTCCATTCGTCGTTATTACTTGTCAACTCTTCATCCGCTCCCTTTACACACATGTACTCTTTCACACACTCCAGCCAACTCTTCTTTGGCCTTCCTCTCCTCTTATGTCCTTTTACTTGTACATTCAACATTTTTCTAGTAATATGACTTTCCTCCCTACGCAATACGAAAAGTGGAATAGTATACGAGAAGCAAACATCAGAATATACACGAAATTTTTTGGCACCTCAGCCTAGAGATATTTTGTTGCAGAAAATTAAAAAAACTACAAGCGTTTAAATCCGTATTATCGTAGGAGTCCACTAATCCGCATCCGTTCGATACGTACTGTGCGGATCTGTGGATGACTATCATAAAGCGCCATCTCTGATATTAATAATTTATTATGACAAAAACAATATAATATAAGACAGTGATGTAAGTATTTATTTTACTAAACATGCATATTTTACACGTCGAATATATCGAAATTGGAATAGCCATAAATTTCCCGATGGTGTGGTATTTCACACGGGGTATTTACGAGTCAAGCATCGATATATCATAATAGCGGGCCTAAATAATACAGTCTAATATAGGCGTAGGAATCCATCATGTTCTCATGTATCACGTTTTATAAGGGCTCCCTTCAACATACGTTCAATTCGTTTTTCGTTTAAATATTAGAAAAGGGTCTCAAATGTGGTGGCAGGAAACACAAACTGTAGATATCATCAAATGAAAATATATGAAATATATGAAAACATATGAAAATAAAAAAAAACTTATTAAATGCGACTTCACAAAAAATCCTTTAATTTAACTAACTTCGAATAAAGTTTTGGCTTTCATTCGTTTTGCTGTACCTACGACAAACCTATGTAACGCATTAACAATGACGTCCCAACACTTCTGCTTTGAAATAAATATCGGGGAATAACGAACCTTCAATATTTTATTTTTACCTTCTAACTTTACCTGTGTTTCTGGGATTGACACCTAATTATGAAATAATATGGTCTAGTAAAGCTAAATACCAAACAATATCTGCCACTTAATAACAATTAGACTTACTTGCGAGAAATTGAAGAGTCGTGTATACGCGCCCTTACTTATGTAAGCCTATAATTTGGAGAACGTTACTCACAAATCGGTATTTATGAAGCCCTTGCAAAAATTATTAGTGTGTTCTTTAATTCGTAATTATAGTTTAGTTATAATTATTCCAATTATAGTTTTAATGATCATCTCAGCGACTTGTTTACTGACTTCTATAGCTTTTCTTCGATAATAATAATTAAATTGCGTACTCAAGTCCTGATGCTAATTTTATATTGTGTTATAATCGAATTATTTTTCATATTTAGGGTTCCCTACGTACAAAAAAGTTGTATAGGATATGATCACTTTTTTGTCCGTCTGTTTATCAAGACCGTTTTTCTCAGCAACTGTATTAGCATCAGCACCTTTTTTCTCAGTAATTTATTAATATCGGAAAAGTTACGAGTTACTTATTTTCAAATTCAACGTGCTCAACGGTAAAGCGGCCAGACTCATCACCGAGGGATGATGGTTCGATCCCCGCCCCGTTAGACTATTGTCCTACCCACTCCTAATATAATCTTTCCCGACTAGCTGGAGGGAAATGGGAATTTTGGTCACATTTAAAAGATTTGGCTCTTCTTTTTTACACATAACAGGCCCTAGGTTCATTCCTCACACATTGTCATAACCGCATTCCGATTATAGAGGCTTTTTGTAAAATACCTTAATAGCCGCGTCTTTTTGAAAACAACTATTGGAAACTTTGGAGATAATGTTTGTACATTATGATAAGTTATTGTTAACGGCCCGATTAACGTCTCCTTGACTTTTAACTACATAGTTGTTAATTAGTTATTTGCACTTAAATAAATTTTCAAAAAGCCACAAACAACTCTCGTAGCAAAACATCATAATTAAATAAGGCTTAATTCACAAAGGAATTTTTTAATTATGGCATCCAATGCATCTCATTCTCGAAGCCTGTGTACAAAAGGTATAGAACTTTTTCCATCTGTCATAAATTTGATGGATCGCCCTTTATAAGGATCGGATTACAAAAATTTTAGCCTCCATTCTGTATTTCGATTGTAGTCCTTGATTAAATAGTTCAACTTCTTTTTATTAGTTTTTTGTAAACAAATATTTCTCTTGTGGTATAAAATGTCTCGGAGGCCCAATATGATGACAATCTCATGATTTTTATTTGACCTATACGATCAAATACAAATCATGAGATTCTAGTATCCTGTGATATATTGGGTTATCGTTCTTCCAACGTTCGTACGTATCGTTCGTTTACACGAAGCCGGCTAAGCATTTTAGAGCAGCGCGATTTTTTTTTTCTGATCGTGTAATTGCCGCAGGCTCCTTAATGGGACCTCAGCAGCGTCACCGGGGGGTTGGGCGAGCGCAGAAGCATCGCCTGATGGGGTTTGAAGGCGATGTAGAAGAAGTAAAGCAGATGCGCAGACTCTAAGTAGATGGGCGAAACGACTCTAATGCAGCGCAATGCTGTCTGTTCTTTCTGTAACGATGTTTTGTACAACTTTCAAGTTTGAATTTCGAATTCATTTCTATCTTTCTCTGTTTAACACGGTACTATAGAAAGAGAAAGATATAAGTGAATTCGGAACTCGCACTTACGAATTATACAAAACATCTTTTCTAATATTTAAATCACTCTTTCACACAACACTAACTATGCCCCTCGGACACACAATATGCACACAAACACTACTAGTTGGCAGAAACAAGCACAGAGGTACTACTTCCTTCGGACTAGTTCTGTCACAAAAAGCTCTACTACTAATAAGTAACAAGTATCTACTAAATTGCAAAGTAAAACTGAACATAAAGGCAGCTTCACACGATCTATATATTTTTTTGATTATAAACATAGCTAACCAATGTTCCCCTTGGAGTTGCATTACGACTAGATCCAACTGAGGGAGAAGCTTGTACTAGAATTGATCACGGAAATAGTCTAGCGTATGGAGATCGAACTCAGGACCTTTTAGGACCAGGACCTATTTAGCCTTAAATTTCGCTTTACATGGTGCTATTGTGTCGTCATCAACCCTTATTCGGCTCACTGCTGAGCTCGAGTCTCCTCTCAGAATGAGAGGGGTTAGACCTATAGTCCACCGCACTGGCCCAATACGGATTGGCAGACTTTACATACTCAGAGAAGTATGTGATGTTTTCCTTCAACGATTGAGACACGTGATATTTAATTTCTTAAAATGCACACAACTGAAAAGTTGGAGGTGCATGCCCCGGACCGGATTCGAACCCACACCCTCCGGAATCGGAGGCAGAGGTCATATCCAATGGGCTATCACGGCTCTTAGCTATTGTGTATTAAATATATAATATCTACCTTATTTGAATGTTATATTTCTCTAAATTTTTAAAT